>NC_134489.1:96719816-96799816 GCF_040206685.1 Ascaphus truei
AGTAGGGCAACAATACTCTATATTCTCTTTGCTGAAAGTTTCCACACCTATGCAGATCAAGAAAGGTGTCCTGCACAATACATACTCTTAGTAAAGAAAATAATGGTAAAGACCTTAACAGATTATTATTTCCCTATATTTATGTAGCAACAATCTTCTTTAGATACTGGCTACCTGGTTAGCATTTTAGTTATTTCAGCTCAGGAGACCTCAATTGTCCAACAATCATTCTTCAGATAGTCTATCACCAATTATCGTAACATGTTTCCCCCCTCATTTTATTGATACAGTATACGAAAATAATCCTACAACAGGTTTAAAAATGGTACAAAGTTAGGCAGGAGATGCAGTTTAAAAAACAAAACACATTGTAGACATAAAGACTTTGCAGATTATAGTGTCTTTATACTAAAAAACCACGAAAGGTAATTCATTATAATAAAAACAGGACACTTCCTTCTACGGAGATACAGTATCTACACCTCTTCTAAATGTATTATAATCTTATTAGGCAAAAAGTGCTAAATGAAACGGTCAAGGGAATATTTTTTTTTAAAAATCACGCCATTTCTAAGCATACAGTAAAGGGCTGTCCTCGGTTTCATCATAATATGAAACTTAATAGGACACAGACAATAAGCAAAAAACAAACAAAAAAACATGTTAACCTTCAACTTTCTATTATAGCAGAGGAAAATTATGTGAATACACATGCTACTTGGACAAGCTTGCAAAAAGGTTAAACTGCTGCTATAACTGTAATAAAGCATTAACAATTCTTACGATACTGTATTGTACCATGTGATTCAATAAAAACAATTTTAAATTTGACGAAGTTCCTCAGACAGCAAGCACTAGGTTTAGATACATGAAAACAAAGCACGGATTTGCAAAATGAATATAGACATGTTATTGGTGTTCCGAATCGGTTTATTGCATATGGTGCTCAAGGCGGTTTTCACCCAAGAATAAATAAGTTTGCTGTTTTTATGATCTGAAATAATATAAAATATTTGGCGGTTTTCTTGCACACAATCTGTTTCTTTCATCAGATTACACAATACACTATAAAAAAGTAATTTATCCCAATAATACATTTTGATTATGGGTAAATTATTAAAATGTACAAGATATAAAAAATTATGTTTACATGGTCAAATACGGGCATGGCTATTTAGCAATGAAAGGCATAAAAAAAAAAAAAAAAAAACACTTCACTTAGAACATTTTGAACTTTGACTATTTTAGCATGTTAAGAAATGGCAGGAGGTAATTTTAGATTATAAATTACAATATAGATAGACATGTATTTCCCCATCAAGATTTAACATTGTAGGAGTATTACATTTAAAATGTACTTCCATTGTAAAATGTTCTGATTGCATGGGTGCATATAGGGAGATAGATTTGTGAATGAAGGGATACATATAACCCTTTTAGGCAATTTAATTTTGACCTCATAACATATCAATATTAATTAAAAATCCTGGCACTTCAACAAGTATAATGTAGCAATTGTTCTGCAAGCATAAAATACAAGACAGCCAACTTTTGATATATAAAAGTCCACATACAAGCCAACAAACAATTTGTTAACTCAATTGACAAAACATTAAATGAAAAATCCGACTTGTTAATCTAAAAACAAATAATATCATGTTTTAGCGTCTTTAATTAAAAGAAAAGATGTGCGCTTGATTATTTTATGCAACAATTATGCATTAATCCTATGTCTGTCATTGGAAAGTATTCAGAATTTTACACATTTTACAGCAGCTGTACATGTATATGACCTTGTCCAAATAAGACCTTTTTTTTCCTTTTAAAAAACCCGCAAAAGAATACCAAAGAAATATTAATACAAAAATACATACCTGCACCATACTGGCATCTAGCTTCATTGCAAGAAATTACAAAAGATATGCTTTCCATAGCATCTACACAATAACGCCGAATTGCTCCGAGGGAGCGATTACTGCAAACCTACACTTAGGCGATCTTTCAGGCACCTGGCAAACAGTCTGTTGAGGCACTTAGAGAAGAATCCGACACAGACTGAACAGGAAATCAACAGCTCTCCTCTGTGATGTCAGTAAGAGCACAGCCAGTAAGAGAACAGTACAACTGAAACACGTCTCATGCTAAATTCAGCTCTTCATTAGCAATTCAGCAGCAGATGATGCAAAAAAAAAAAAAAAAAGTGTGAAGGTATGAAAATGCCAAGAAAGGGGGTTGATGGGATTTCTCATTAAAATTCTACTTACTGCAGTGAAAAAAAAGTGTGCTAATTTCAGCACAATGTACATCAAAATTGTCATTTGTACAACATTGCAGTTTCTACCTTACATTCCCGATATAAATGTGTGCACCTTAGAACGATACTTACACAATCAATAAACACACTTTTTCCATTTAGAAGCACGTTTTTCCTTTAAAGGTTTTATGTAAAGGATTGTATTACTGCTGTGAAGCGCTATGTACATTGATGGCGCTATATAAAGACATACATACGTGAATAGACCAAGGTTTCATGACATTTGAAGACGATGCTTGTAGTCTCAGTTATTAAAATGTCTCTGGGAAGCAGTCACGGGGTCCAAATAAGATAGAAGCTTTAACAATAAGGGTGTAGTTCTCATCTACTACAAAGATACAGCTCATGGATTAGGTGGCCAACAGGTCAGGTTTTCAGGATATCCCTGCTTCAGCACAGGTGGCCCAGGACCACCAGTGCTGAAGCTGGAGAATCCTTAACACCTGACCTGTTGGGGGTTCTTGAGGACTGGAGTTGGCCACCTTCTACTCAATATCTAAACGTTTAAATTATTTCTTACCAGGGCGTACAGGGCTGTAACCTAAGGACCATGTTCACAAAATAGTGCAAAGCCATAAAGCTAAACATCTAGCCCACCACCCTGCCATTAATTACTTTCAAACCAATACGCTTTAAATAATGATCAACTCAACTTGTTTTAATGTAGCTAGAAGCTTTCGATTTTTCCTGTTGGCGGCTATGATGCCTTTTGTAAACATGATTAATTATGAACTACAAACACTGATCAAAACCAAAGACTGATTTTCTGGAAGTATTATATCTTTCTGTGGCTTTGATACCAAAACTTCACGATTTTTAGTGTAACTATTTGTTTTGCTTACATCGCTCCATGGTATGCAGTAGCATTACAAAATAAAGATCTATTGCCTATAAAGGTAAATGACAGACCAGGAAAATCATGAATCATAAAAATGTCTTACATTTGTATAATTAGACCAACTTGGAAAAAAAGGTAACAAATGTATTCTAACTATAGTTCTTCAAGGTGCATGAATAAATCACAAGCATATGCTAAAACTCAGTTACAGTAATTTAGTGGTCTTTTTCATTAAAATGTACAATGCAACCCATACCTAATCAATTAAGAGAAATGGGTCAACATGGGGACATTCTGGCCAACTCTCCTTAATTTGTCAGACGTTCATAATTAGCTCAAAATTCGTGGAGACAGAGACACACACACACACACACACACACACACACACACACACACACACACACACGCTACATCAAACCTCCTAAAAATAAAGGAGTCCCGTCACTTCAGAACAAACGCCTCTATTGATCTCTATGTCACAGTTTGTAACAATTTGTCAAATTATTTTACTAGTTGGTAAAAGCAGCGCCAGTAAGGCCAAGGCTATGCTAGGCGCGTGGGACGGAGCGCGTGGCATAATGCGTGCCTGCCGCAGAGGCGATTTGTGGACTAGGGGGAGATGCGATGGGGAGGCTTGCCTGTGACATCACGTGAGCGGTTCGCCCTCATTGGCTTAACCGCGCACGTGACACGGCCATCGCGCGACAATAATCAAAAGGATTTTGTCTGCTCGGCAATCGTGTCGCTTCGTCACGCGCTCTGGGGCCTGTCTAACAGAGGCACAGCCTTTTGGACGCGCCAAGTATAGACGCCACCTAAGGCAGTAGCAATATTTAAAGTCATCGTTCAAGATAAACCTGCTGCCACCATTTTTCTATCACTGTCACAGTTTATGTAGCTTTCTCCTGAAATAAGTCAATATTACCGTATGTCATTTGAATATTATGTGCACTATGTTAAGCCTCACCTAAGAATCTAACATCAGGGAAAAAAGGCCATTGATTATTATAGTGATAGATTTAGCGTTTTCTACAACTATCTCCTTTCCTCCTCCTAAATGTGCATTTAGGGGAGCACTGAGAATTAATATCATTCTGCTGGGACTCATGATATTCCCTGGGGTTCTGTAGCGCTTTCATTGACCTTTTCTGATTAGCATTTTCTTGCACATATTTTTGCTCTATATCACTTTAAATTCAATCCCCATAAGTAAACCTCTACATTATCGTTAACTCCTTTGCCATCAGAGGGGTCTGCAGAGAAGTGTGTTAAAGGGGTCATCGACTGCAAAAAGTTAAAAGGACAGACCTCCTTAAAGAGCCTTACTGCAGTGACACGTTGCTGTAGAAGAGCTGAAAATAAAATGGCTGTATGTCACTCCAGACTACATTTTCCGCTTCCTTTTTGCAATGCTCTTCAACATCACCCACTTACTTTGGTAGCTCGCTATAGAAACAGATAGCTTAACAGGCCATCAGTCCATATTCAGAAGCAGTCAATATAGTCGTTTTTCAACAAAGCAGCCTAATAAAAAGCACTCCATAATAATGGATATTTTGTTGTGTAGAAGTATTTGAGAGCCCCATTATCACAAGGGGTTTTACTTCTTCACATCCCCAAAATAATTACGTTTCACCCTTTTGTTTTTTTTCAAAGTAAGGAGAAAACTGGACGTGGCCATTGCTGTGTTATGCATTAGAACACAAAGAAATATTAAATGTAAGCAAGAAATTGCACCTTACCTGAACCATGGAGCAGTGGGGAGGTGTTTAGGGGGGAGGAGAAAGGAGGGGGGTTGGGACGGGGCTGAAGCTCAATGGTGGTTCCTCAACCCCCAGGAGCCGGCCAGGCTAATTGGTGGAAACAGATTGGCCCCTGGGATTGCCAATTTCCATTGGTGACCCCATTGGCCATATTTGTATTTTTTTTTGCATCACAACCGCTGCAGAAATTGACCTCCCCCACCCCCCCCCCCCCCCCCCAAACCTACAAATAACTCTGTGATCCCTGAAAGTCTAGGGACCACCGATAGTCTCTGGGGGACATCCCATCCAGGCGCCCTTTGGGGGCCACCATGACGTAGCTCCCACACCAAAGTGTGGCTTTCAAGTCATGCGCTTTTTGTTTGATAGCAAGGGGAGCTCACGTTTCACCCTTTCCATTTGCGGCAGTGTCTTCCTGGTCATGCGATCACCAGAAAGGAGTGATTATGTGATCGGGATGTGACAGAGGGTAGCAATTCACTACCGCGGCCTCTAAGGCCTTGGCCATGTTCCCTGCTGGCGTGCTGAGGCGCAGGGAAAGCGGGTGCTTTCCCTGGCCTTGCGGTTGCTTACCGCACGCGCTGTCAGCGGGCAGTCAGGGGGCGGGCGCGTCACTTGCCGGGGGCGGGCCAGTGACGTCAAGGAGCTGGTTCGCCCTCATTGGGCGAACCGCTCACGTGACCGGCCTGTCGCGCCGGCAAGCGGGGGAATTTTAAATTCCCCTAAGGCCTGCGCTTCCGCAAGCGCGCGGAAGCGCAGGTGAGCCCCTACTAAAGCCGCTCTAATTGCGGCTGTAGGGGCTCAGTGCTGAGCGTTAGCGCGCTTCCGCCAGCAAGCAAGGAACATGGCCGAGGCCTAAGGCAGAGTCCATAGAAGGACAGGCCGTGCTGAGCCGTGCGGACGCTCCGCGCTGAGCCCCTGCATCCTCAATGAGGATGCCTTGAGAGGGGGCTCACGCGAGCGTCCACAGGCGTGCTGACGAGTTGGAGTTTTCAGCCGAGCGCCAAGCTGTTTTTCAGCGCGCTGTCGGCTGAAAACCTCCAATCACAGCACAGCAGTGTCAACGTCACGGCGCCGTGACGTCGCCGTCAGTGCGTCGCGGGCGATTGGCCCAGCGACGTCACTGCCCCGCCTCCCTCAGTCTCCCCCGCCTCCGATCGCGCCCGCTGGCTCGCCTGCATGGGCATGAAATCGCGCAGATTTCAGCAGGCGAGCCTCAGCGTCAGCGCGGCTCGGATCTCCTCACCCCTCTATGGCCCGGGCCTAAGGCTCTCAAAAGGTTAAAATCAAACTGAAAGCAAAGTACAGTATGCAAATAAATAAGGGCACTAACTGGTGTACAGCTTTATCATTTAGGGGTATATGCATCAAGGAATATCTGGGGCAAAAACAATTGCACCAGATGTATTAAAGGAAACAAATCCTATTGACTTCAATGGGATGCTTATTCTTGGATACATCTGGTGCTGATTTTGCCCTACGTCTGCCTTAGTACATGGGGCGACCCCTTAGAATCTCAGCATCTGTAGGACTGAAAATGAACTTTGGCGACAGTGAATTTAAAGCACTTATAACACTGGAGGAGTGCTCTATAGAAATGTAATTATGTGGAGACCTTTTTCAGTTTTGAGAATTTCTCGTTTATTTCACGGTAACGTCTAAAACATCCTTTATTATTGCTGAATACCAAATTTAATGTTTTAATAGAAATAATGACGGTATTATCTTTTTCAAGATCCATTAGGGGATATTGATTTCTATGCATCATAACGCCTCATTATTTCACACAGCCTAGCAAGTAACAACTGCCCAAGAAATAGTGTGAAAGAAGGCTAAATATAGTACAGCCAACTGCAATAAAATAATCAGAGCGCAAACCTTCTAAATATGAAATGGCTGTTCCGGCAGCCCCAATGCCTATTTTGTTCTTATAACAAGTAGACGCTACCACCTACTATTTGCAGGTGTGTTGAATACTTATTCCACTCCTCATATCATCAAGTATCTCTTCATATTAATGACCGCTTAATCCTAACTTGCATTTAATTCTGAAAAACGTTGTGCGTTAATATTGTGTTGGATTTCTGACAACGTGTTGCTCTTTTCCGCAGCATATGGGCCAGGGATTCAGTAAGGCTGTGGCTAGGCAGGGAACGGGCACGCTGGCGCTCGTACGCTGCGCCCTGCTCGGCCGGGTGATACGTGGCCGGCTAGGCACGCGCCTTGGGGCGCAACCACGATGTCACGGAGCTGGTTCGCCCTCATTGGGTGAACCGCTCACGTGATGCGCTTGCGAGCGGCAAATTCAAATTTGCTTGCTCGCTCAGCGCTTGCTCACACACATTGCCACCATGTGTTTCATCGCGGGTCAGCGCCACCCTGGACGAGGCCTAAATTTCGATAAGGAGCATCGGAGATCGATTACTTGGATGGCAGAAAACGTGGGATTAAGATTTTATGCCACTTACCACAGTTAAGTGAGCAATTAAATTCACAAGGAAATTGTGAAACTAGCTATAAACTCAAATGACCAGGAAACTAGAAATAAATAGAAAGAAACATCCATATTACATAAATGGAATTAGAAAGACAACTATTTAATCCCAACTTGAAAAGTAGATGGAATGCTGTATCTCAGGGCAGCAGACTGGTAACTATAATTTGTTAACCGTATATACATTAAAAACACACACACAAAAATATATCTATACATCTACATACAGATGCAGCGCTATACTCAGTTGCTTGGATGCGAGAATGGGCTGGTCAACCGTGTGCAATGCCTTGACATTCCGCGGCACACTGCCTAGCAGTCGGTAATGGCCCTTCGGGATTAACACAACGGGGGTCCCTGCGTCTGAATGGCACTTGCGCTGTGTGAATCCTACCGGGTTGCACCTGTCTGTAAAAGATACGCGCAGTAAGAGTGAGACTGAATCAGTCACTCTACCTGCCCGCCTCCAACAGGTGATCGCACAGCTTTTTTTAAATAACAGTATTGAAGCAGGGGGTCTCCAGAGCTGAACTGCATTCATTTTAGCCCCGGGGACCCCTTGCTGTCCGAGTTACAGGCCACGTGGAGACTTCCATGTCGGTTGGCACCAAAAAGAGGTATATTAAAAAGGAACCAACGTCACAGGAGAGGGAGGCCCGTATACCGGTGACAGCACCATCTAACCCACTTCTCCGCGAGACTCGTGACATCAGAAGCAGGAAGCGAACGCTTGGTGAGTGTGCCGGCATCCCCAGCGTTCTACAGACTCACGAGGAGAACGTGTGGGACCCGAGAAGAAAGGACTTGACAGGACCTGCCGAGAGGAGACCCCCAAAACACCATGTACATTGAATGTAGGATTATAACAAAATGTGAGTGTAAAACCTGCACAAAAATTGAATAAACCCATCTGCTACAACTGCACAGTAGAATCCATTCTCACTTCATTGCCCTGAAGACTTCTGAAATAGATTACTGAATGACACTTATGAAGAAGGATTTCCAAACATATAACCTCTGGTTCTGTGTTTGTATATGCTTAATTCGACACTTTATATTGCACTTGGATTAAACCTCATTATACACATTTGCACATGCTTTTTGCCCAAATAATAGTGTATGCACTTTAATTGAACACTGCACCAACACTTATTACATATGCATTGCACTTTAAAATATAATTAGCACTTTAATTGTATATTGCACTAGCACTGACTTGAAAAGTATATAGATATACATATATATACATATACATACATATACATATATATACACAGTATGTATTCAGAATCTAGAGGTCATTTTTTGGGAGGGGGGTTAGAGCTGCATATTTATTAGATATATTGTTAGGTTTATATAGAAGCGCCTGGTTATATTCTCCCATACTGTACAAATTAAATAAATGTAAATTCTGAATAAAATAAAAGTACATTTGTGTATAATGTATTTCTATTTGACGCACACACCGTGGACACAGCAATGTAGCATCATTTTCAGTGCATGACAGACACAGACAATCTCTCAAGGTCGTAAAAAGTCACAGAGTTGGATTTGAACTCTGCGCTAACCTTTGGATTTGAACTCTAGAGGTCAGTGCCTTCACCACGGGTTTCTCTATACCAGAGCTTCTCAACCGCGTTCTGGAACCCTTTTAACATTTCTTCTTGCTCTGCAGTACCTAAGCCAGCCAATCCTCTATACTTAGAAATGCTATATCTATATACAGCAGTGCTTCTCAAACCTCTCCCCAGGGCCCTGAGACAGGCCATGTTTCTAAGGCAACCACCCAACATTCTATACATATGCAAGTTAAGAGCATTCATCTGTGTGCAAGTGCATTGGTTAGTGCAAAAACCTGGGGTGGCCAGCGGTCCTCAAGGACAGGTTTGAAAGCCATTGGTGTACAGTATGTTTTTATTCAATATTGTTTCAGGTTTAAAAAATAGTTTGTATACATTTATTACGATTATAATAGAAAAATGTCCCTGTGTCTATTTTCAGCACATTGAACAGAAAAACATGGTAAAAATAGAAAATAAAACCAAATTCCGGTGGCTTGGGAGATCAAATAGAAGTCAATTACCTCCTGGGGAATCCTTACATTCAAACGGAATATAGGTCGAAAAATCCCTGTTCTAAAGGATCTTCAGATTCCTATCCCAGTGCTTATATGGATGATACAGCAATGATGCATGCTTATTACACTGGAGGGAGTTAAGATTAGGAGACGCATTGTGCAGAAGAGAAAAAAGACATACTAGATAAAATGTACGTCTAGTGCAGTGTATTCCGTTTATTTCCTACACTATAAATAAATAACAGCAGTGAAAGCAAATAGATTACCCAAATGTGTTGCTGCAGTATCTACATACTTTCTATGTATATTTTGTTATTGACAGAACAAACTGCTTACTATACTACTGTCAAATTTAATTCTTGCATTTTGTTTTTCAGTGATAAAATATTGCATTGGATATTACACATTTTGCGTTTGAGGTGAAATGAGTCTCTGCTACATGAAGTTCTAGCCCTCAAACAGAGAAGGCACTGGAAATGAATGAAACAATGCAAGTCACATCTGTGCTGAAGAATAGTCACCTGTGACTCCTGAATTTGACCAGCTTATGACGCATGGCGAATCAAAGATTTTGTTGGTATGAGGGCTGCTCTTATAAATCAGGATAGAGGGGCCGGGCTATATTGCGAAACTTTCAATAAACTCTCCTGTATGTAGTACACAGTGGCTAGTAAATCCTACTTAACTAAAGTACTTTAAGTACTTATTACTTAATCAAGTACAACTGATTTGGGACATTTTGGGGGGGTTACTACAATTTTTAAAGGACTCTCTCATACATGATGAGCAACCTGGGTCAGCAATTTGTGACAGCTTCCTGGGAACAATATGCAATATACGGCAGAAAGCTTAGTTGAGTTGCATGCAAGATCTATGGCTCACACTGAAACATTTGTACTATGGTAAGCTGTGTTGTGCGTGGTTTTATTTTAAGCATAGATGGGAAGCAAGGAGGGTCCCAGAGCGGTATCATGTTAATTTCTGCTCTGGGACCCTTTGGTTCCCAAGATAGTTTTCGCCGAAGGTTCCCACAGTGTTTCAAACCACCTGTGGCACGCTGGCCAATAGGAAGCCGCAACGTCATTCTTGGCAACTTCCTATTGGCCTGCGTGCTGCAGGAGATTCAAGACCCAGGAAATACCGGCAGCTCCGGAGATCCCCTCCCCTGCTTACAAAAACAAGGGGCGGTAACTTACTCGGAAAACATACGATTTGTTTATTGAGATGTTGTTGCAACAGAAAGTTCTTTTTTTAATTCTTTTTATTAAGGAAGTTTTCAAAAACTGTTATGATGGTCAGGCATGCATTATCCACTGGGCACAATGCCCAGCAGTCTAGGAGGTTTGGCCACGACCAAAACACCGCCGGAGGATAAGTCGCTGCTGGGACATTTCGCTGCAATGTCCGCTGCGCTCGTGCTCCCACACCTGACCGCCCACTACGACAAGCCAGGTTTGGTAATTGCATGTTTAAATGTCCCATGCTGGACCGCTACACTGTTTGGCTTGTCGGAGCGGGTACACTAGCCGCACCATCTTTAAATGTCCCATGCGGGACATTTAAGGATCAAATAAACAGTAATATGCTGCACACCTTAAGATGTATAAACCAAAAAAGTATTACCGGTGCTGCTGGTTCAAGGCTACCTGTCATACATCCACTTGGACTATGAAAAAGAAAGATCCAGCGCTCCACGGATTTTGCAAAATTACAAATTTTATTGCGCCATACACGACGACCGTTTCGACCTTTTCACTTGAAAAAGACCTACTAAGGTCGAAACGGTCGTCGTGTATGGAGCAATAAAATTTGTAATTCTGCAAAATCCGTGGAGCGCTGGATCTTTCTTTTTCATAGGACATTTAAGGATGGCACATCGGAGTGGCCGGTCTAGGCAGTGTATCAGTCGCACGCAGGACATTTAAACTAGCACTTATCAGACTTGGCTCAACGGAGCGCTTGGTTGGGGTGTGGCAGACCTGGCTTGTTGGGTCAGGCTCACAGCGGATATCATGATGTGTAACGGCAGTGGAATGCCGGGGGCGTTTTGGTCACAGCAAAATGGCCCATTCCGGTGCCCAGGGCCTACCTAAGTTTTAGGCTCCAAAAAAGTGTCTGATGAATGAGAAAAGAAAACTGCTAAATCCAACTTAATAATTTGCTTTAATTTAATTACTTTAAATATTGAAGTATATACACACATGCATGCAACGTTAAATAAAAATTGTGATATATTATGGAAAGTTGAATAATCAAGAATAAATAAGTAGCGTAACATCATAACAAAATAGTACAATGTAGAGTGTTGGATATCTGAAGTTTCATTATATTAGCTCTGACTTATATTAGCGCGGACTTAAGTAAATGTACATTAAAGATTAACTTTGCGGCTTTTTTTGTTGGCAAAATCACGGACATCTTTCAATTGAGAATGAGCTTTTGCATAAAATTGAGAGTGGTGCAAGTGAATATCGTTTCTGTCCCATGGTTGACTTAAGACAGTTCTTTATACGTTTCAGCTTTGAAAGAGAGAGCGCTCACCTTCAGTTTGTTCCAAAAAAATGGCAAGATACATTCTAAAAGCAATGTTAACATTTAGAAAACTGGTCACCAAATTGTCTGCCATTTGTCCTCTTATCATTTCTGCCACATATTTTTGGTCTGCATACATACGTGAGAACAATAGAAATTCATGAAAGCATGTTTGAGATCTGATGGATACATATCTATTAATGCCCTTGTTCTAGAAGCCACTTCATCACTGGACACAGATCTATCAACAAAAAATATGTAACATTTCATTCAGTGTGGCGTATGCTGCTCACCATCTGCACATCTTTATAAGTTTATCCAGTGTAGCAGGTGTGCTCAACTCCAGCCCCCCCCCCCCCCCCAACAGGTCAGGTTTCAGAATATCCCTGCTTCAGCATAAGTGGCTCAATCAGAGGCTCAGTCTTCGACAATCTTCTCTGATTGAGCCACCTGTGCTGAAACTGGGATTTCCTGAAAACCTGACCTGTTGGGGGACTTGAGGACTGGAGTTCAGAACCCTGGAATTATAGGATAGAAGAATGTATGCAGAATTTTTTGCTGCCCCTCAAATCCATATATGTAATATCCACGCCAACTTCAGCAAAATATCAGGTTCTCAGGTGTTTGTGTATTTTAATCGTCTTGTAATTGATGGTGCGAGCTCCTTTGTCATGGCCTCAAAATCATGAAATCTATTGTGGGTATCACAAAACTGTGCTAAAAGACCATCATACAAATTCATATACATTATTTAAAATGCACATATTCATCTACAGATCTGTCTTGGGGCCTACGATTATGAGCACGCCCAGGGCCTACAAAGACTTTAATCAGGCCCTGATCATGGTTACACAATCTGATTTAATAATATAATATTTGAGGTTTTGATGTCCTTCAGGATTTAGTGTCTCCTTCCTACCACCAATTATATATAACTTTGCACATAACCACATCATTGGTACATGACTTTCTTTTCTATTCCCCCCCTAAATAATCGTAACCACTAAAATGAGGGAAAAAGAATATGGAAGAACAAAAAGGGACCAATAACAAACAAAAATATCTAAAAATCAGAATAGTTCCTAAATTCTAATATGTTTTACAATTTGTTTAGTGTGTATAATGTACCTTTTTCCCACCTAATTTCTCCAAAACGAGCTTAGCTATTCCAACACAGGACATGGGATGCAAATGCAAAAATCCTGAGCGCCTAAAAGGTTGTCCCCGGCGCCCGTGCTGCGGCCAACTGACATGTTAGTCATCTCCGTGACAGGCATCCCATCATGCTTTGCTAGCACGACCGCAAGGCAGGATAGGGTCCGCTGTGACCGGCCGCAGCAGTGACAGGTCAGTCACTGCGTCACTTAGTGTAGAGTGCGAGGGTTGATCACATAATCACGAGTGCTGGAGGGCCCGTGGCACTCAAAGGGTTAAGCATAATTAAAAAGGGCAGCCACACAAAGCAGCACATACAGTAATTGCAGTAAATTTACAATCCTCAGAAATTACATATCCTCAAATGTTTTATTCAGGTGCCTTAAAACCTAGGACAAGTTGATTAGCACTGCAAATTGAAGCACATAAGGTTACAGAACAAATGCTCAGTGGCAAGTATCAATAAACAAACTACAGGCATACCCCGCTTTAAGGACACTCGCGAGTAAGTACATATCGCCCAATAGGCAAACGCCAGCTCACGCATGCGCCTGTCATCATGTCCTGAACAGCAATACCGGCTCCCTACCTGTACCAAAGCTGTGCGCAAGCGGGGAGACTATAGAGCCTGTTACAAATGCATTATTTACATCAGTTATGCACGTATATAACGATTGCAGTACAGTACCTGCATCGATAAGTGGGAAAAGGTAGTGCTTCACTTTAAGTACATTTTCGCTTTACATACATGCTCCGGTCCCATTGCGTATGTTAATGCGGGGTATGCCTGTACTATACAAATGTCTCTTAAGCACTGCCACACCAAATACATAATGCGTAATCATCATTTAGATGGGGGTGGGAGGTTTACAGTATATACCTGGTTCAGCACGTGACTCAAATCTTTTCTTTAGGGAGGTTTAGCGAACAATCTGTTTTTTATTTTTATTTATAGAGGACGAAAATATAAGATTCATGTTTATGATGTGTCTCTCGTGTGATGAAAGAAAAGTTAGTTAAGGACACATTTAATTCTGGTCTGGATACGTTATACCAGGGACGGCCAACTCCAGTTCTCAAGGGCCACTAACAAGCCAGGTTATCTCTGCTTCAGCACAGATAGTGCAGTCTTTGACTGAGCTACCTGTGCTGAAGCAGTGATATCCTGAAAACCTGTCCTGTTGGGGGCCCTTGAAGATTGGAGTTGGCCATCCCAGATTCAGATCATAAGTTCTACCGGGGAGTGACTCCCTTTTCTCAATCTTTACTTTGATGTATTATGTACCTATCCCAAATTTATTAATGTTTTCAAGTATTACGTGATGTATAATATCTTGGTAAAGCACTACACACATTACAAATGCAACACATTTCTATCCTGAAGCAATCATGAATGGGTTATTAGCAGTTTTTAGAAAAGCATATGGAAATTATAAAGCAGCAGTCCAAGCTGCCGTTTAAAAAAAAAAAAAAAAAAAAAGTTTCCCCTTTAATATGTGCATCAATACAATCCACACGATAAGTAATTAGCTAACTTGCCAATCGATCCCAAAGATTCGGCTCGGGGTTCACTAAATGGCTGTCAGTGCAGCAGAAGAGGACCAAAGATGCAAAGTTCTGTGGGGACGATCATGTGACCAGGCAGTCACTAGATACAATTGGTGCACTGAAATAGGGGGGGGGGGGGAGAGAGGGGTGGCAGGGTTCAAAAAAGGGGGGTGCCAGAGCTTCTTTCAGAAGAGGAAGGGGATGTGACTTTGTAAATAGTTGCTATAGAAACAAAAAATGCTGGTTACATTATAATACATTAAAAATGTAATTGAGAGTAGTTTAAAAAACAAATGCCACAAGTATTCCCATAGTACAGAATGATTTAAAAAACAAAACAAAAAAACACATGTAGAATAATAATCATAGCATGTACAATATTCTTCTTTTGTTTGATAACTGGTTACATGGAACTTTGCCTATAAGCAACACTGATAAAAGTGCAAGTTCTGTTAGCCCCATAATTGCCAGAGGGGTCAATACCACTTTGCAGGCCCATGAAAATAAAGTTATAATTTAATTTAGGGGGGCACATTATTGACAAGAGATTTACTCTTCGTTTTCTTGAAATACAAACTGCACTATCATTCCATGAGATTTATACATACACCTTTTAATTGAAAGTTTGGAGAACACATTTTGAAAATTTAAGTGATACATGATATAGCCAGTTCAGGCACAAATTCTACAAACTCTTCTGTAACTTTCAAAACACAAAACCACTAGCTTTATACTACAGTCTATTCAACAAAAACGCCTTAATTGCTACCTAAATCTCTCATAGCTAAACAGGGTATTTGCTATTGTGTATTCACCATATAAGCAACAAGTGCATAGTAGGATGTAATAAATAATTACAATAATTACATGCATTTCACAAGTCTTTGCTAAGCCAACTATACACCATGCATTGATAACGTATGGTGTTAATATCAGTTATGTATTGATGGCATTCACCGTACCTAGAGGATTATAAAGATGGTTCAAGTCAATGAAGACCCAGGCTTGCTTGTTACTCTTCACTAGGTATGCAAACAATCAATAGTACAAATCAGACAAGAAAAAGCCACTTGAAACAGGACGCATTGTACGTGCTGTACATAGCAAACCAAAACGTCCCATGTTTGTTTTAAAGTCACAGCAAGACGAGAAACAAGTCTAGCTATTTTAAAGGAGCAATCCAAACACTTAAAAAAATAAAATAAAAATGAAAACAAAAAAAATAAAATAATAATGTACCAAGGATTTAAGCATTAGGTCTCCAGAGCTGAAATTAATGGTGTTCAGTTCAGTCGACCCCCTGCTTCAATTGTGGGTAACCACCCCCCCCCCCCCCACAAAAAACAAAATTAAAATTTTTGTTTTAAAGAGCATGGATTTCCACTTTAAAAGGAGATGGACTTTTTTTTTACATTTCAGTTTCATTACACTCTACATTGTTACAAACAGACGTCAAACTGGCCATAATAATAATACATTTATATTTATTGATAGTAGCCCAACTTCGATACCTCCATTTCTGTAAAATGATGCAGTCTTAAAAGCCATGGACATGTTTTGCTATCCAAAGGGCACCATTTTGTTTTAACCAGTTGGGGAGAGATATAATTGATTACCCAAGTCCCTCACGGCACCAGACATACATTTGGGTCTTTGACCTGTTGTAATAACTAGAAAATGTAGAAAGCACGATGAAACATTATCTTAGGTATAAGTTTGGGAGTATGTTATAAGCCTGATCACTCATTAAAAAAAAAAAAAAAAGGAGCATGCAAATAAATACAAGTTACAAACACACAAGAGTTTCAACAAGATATAGGAGGAAAATATACTTCAGAGAAAGTGAAGGGCTAGAACAAGGGGTTATGCACTGGAAGCTGGGGAGTGGCAGGCTACTGAAAGTACTTAATGGAAAGGTTGGTAGGGGCTAATACAGTAAGGGGATTCAAACATGCTGAGGACACACGAGGCTATACTATATATGAAAGAAAGCCAAGGATCAAACAGGCCCTGAGGTTTTACAACAGATCGGAAAATGGTGGCCCAAATGGTGCGCGCACACACACACGCTAATCTGGTTTATTTGCTCCACATTGGCGTACTAGCAAGATTATCATTCATGCACAACAATATCAAGTTCTGTAATGTTTGCACACATCCATACATTCTTGCCAAACCCCACTGTCATGTTTCTATCACTTTCATTTGAAGAAAAAAAAAAAAAACGAAAAACCCCACAGCCTTGAAATAACAACCAACAGTACAACAAAAGGCATCGCCAAAAGCAAAGAATCCAGTTGTAGGACTAAAACATTGTTAATAAATATCATGGATTCTTTGAATTTGTCAGAAGTGACTGACAACTCAAAGATACACTGCAGAAACAATGCAGCCACATGCATTACAATTGATGTATCTGCTGAATAATACAATACTGTGAGCTACAGACCTACTTTTTATCTAATAAAACTAGATTACAAAGGCGTAACCTCTTTAGTGAAGAAGGGACCTGCAAAGCATTGCAAGTGGTTGAGAGAATGGTGCTGTGTGCTTCCAGCTCCTTAAAGCAGTCACACACAGAATGACTTGCATAAATTACAGGTCATCTACAGTAGGTGGGCACAACAGAAAACCAACATGGCACCCATGAAGTTCCTATATGGTGAACTAAATTAAGCTTAATTTGCTTTATGAAGCATAGACCTGGCTTAGTGTATATGTTACTAGCTGAGAGACCCGGCGTTGCCCGGGATGTAAATGCGTAATAGGTAGTATTATTTATAACTCGTGGAACAATAGGTGAGTATTTGTTGTAAAGGTTTCGGGGGGGGGGAGAAAGGGGAGCGGGGGGGGGAGAGAAAGGGGAGCGGGGGGGGGGAGAAAGGGGAGCGGGGGGGGGGAGAAAGGGGAGCGGGGGGGAGGAGAAAGGGGAGCGGGGGGGAGGAGAAAGGGGAGCGGGGGGGGGGAGAAAGGGGAGCGGGGGGGGGGAGAAAGGGGAGCGGGGGGGGGAGAAAGGGGAGCGGGGGGGGGAGAAAGGGGAGCGGGGGGGGGGAGAAAGGGGAGCGGGGGGGGGAGAAAGGGGAGCGGGGGGGGGAGAAAGGGGAGCGGGGGGGGAGAAAGGGGAGCGGGGGGGGGAGAAAGGGGAGCGGGGGGGGAGAAAGGGGAGCGGGGGGGGGGGAGAAAGGGGAGCGGGGGGGGGGGAGAAAGGGGAGCGGGGGGGAGAAAGGGGAGCGGGGGGGGGAGAAAGGGGAGCGGGGGGGGAGAAAGGGGAGCGGGGGGGGAGAAAGGGGAGCGGGGGGGAGAAAGGGGAGCGGGGGGGAGAAAGGGGAGCGGGGGGGAGAAAGGGGAGCGGGGGGGAGAAAGGGGAGCGGGGGGGAGAAAGGGGAGCGGGGGGGGGAGAAAGGGGAGCGGGGGGGAGAAAGGGGAGCGGGGGGGAGAAAGGGGAGCGGGGGGGGAGAAAGGGGAGCGGGGGGGGAGAAAGGGGAGCGGGGGGGAGAAAGGGGAGCGGGGGGGGAGAAAGGGGAGCGGGGGGGGAGAAAGGGGAGCGGGGGGGGGGGAGAAAGGGGAGCGGGGGGGGGGGGAGAAAGGGGAGCGGGGGGGAGAAAGGGGAGCGGGGGGGAGAAAGGGGAGCGGGGGGGGGGGGGAAGGGGAGTGGGGGGGGGGAAGGGGAGTGGGGGGGGGGGGAAGGGGAGTGGGGGGGGGGGGTGGAGAGCGGTGGGCATATGTATTGTCATAATTTATGTATGGGCATTTCCCCCCCCCCCCCGTTCCCCGTGACTCCCCCCCCCCGTTCCCTGTGACTCGCGCTCCCCCCCCCCGGCGGCCGCTTGGTCCCCCGATGTGCTGTCCTGCTGAGTGAGGCGTGCAGGCGGCTGCAGGAAGCGCCCTGTGTGGGCCTAAGACTCACGCTCCCCCCCCCCCCCCCCGGCGCCCCGCTCGATGTGGCGTCTGGCTGAGCGGCGGTAGGAAGCGCCCTGTGTGGGCCTGAGGCTGAGGCGGGACGCGCAGTGGGCCTGAGGCTGAGGCGGGACGCGCAGTGGGCCTGAGGCTGAGGCGGGACGCGCAGTGGGCCTGAGGCTGAGGCGGGACGCGCAGTGGGCCTGAGGCTGAGCCGGGACGCACAGTGACTTACCTGAGCGGGTGGTAGCGCCGGGGAGGTAAGGGAGTGGCTGGGGTAGGAGGGCCGCGCTTCCCGTCCGGAGCCAGTGCAGGATGGCGCACGTGAGGGGGGGGGAGGGGGGCGGACAGAGGGTGTGTGTGTGTGTATAGAGCTGCTGTGTTGTGTGTGTGTGTGTGTGTGTGTATAGAGCTGCTGTGTTGTGTGTGTGTGTATAGAGCTGCTGTGTTGTGTGTGTGTGTGTGTGTGTGTGTATAGAGCTGCTGTGTTGTGTGTGTGTGTGTATAGAGCTGCTGTGTTGTGTGTGTGTGTGTGTGTATAGAGCTGCTGTGTTGTGTGTGTGTGTGTGTGTGTGTGTGTGTATAGAGCTGCTGTGTTGTGTGTGTGTGTGTGTGTGTGTGTATAGAGCTGCTGTGTTGTGTGTGTGTGTGTGTGTATAGAGCTGCTGTGTTGTGTGTGTGTGTGTGTGTGTGTGTATATAGAGCTGCTGTGTTGTGTGTGTGTGTGTGTGTGTATAGAGCTGCTGTGTTGTGTGTGTGTGTGTGTGTATAGAGCTGCTGTGTTGTGTGTGTGTGTGTGTGTGTATAGAGCTGCTGTGTTGTGTGTGTGTGTGTGTGTATAGAGCTGCTGTGTTGTGTGTGTGTGTGTGTGTGTATAGAGCTGCTGTGTTGTGTGTGTGTGTGTGTGTGGGCCGTCACTCCGCCTCAGGCCAATGAGAGGTGTGCGGGGGCGGGCGACCCAAGGGACCAATGAGATTTCCCCTAGGGACACCGGACATCCAGGCAGGCAAACATACAGTGCTTTCACTAATATAGTATATAAGATAAGATAAGATGAAGGAGCTCAGCTACTCTACACTCTTATAAAACCCATGACAGAACATGAGATTTTGTTTTGAAGGGATAGTCCTTCCAAGGAAGAAAGTGAACAAAGGACAGATGCATGTTTAACAGGTTAAATGTAGCAGATTGAGAGACCAAAAAAAACAGACAAGTATTTATTAAATTGTTACTTAAACAATTCCTTAGTAAACAACCCCCACCTTATTTTTTAAATTTTTATATATACCATATATCCATCACAATTTCTCATAGTGATAAGAATATCAGTCTTTAAAGCCACAGGTGAATGGTGGTCTCTGTTTGATCTATTATCAGTATAAGACTTATGAAGCCATTATTAGACAAGCAGGTAAATATATAGCCAATATGCTCGAATTCAGGAGTAAAGGGAAACATTCATTTTCAATAGGATGCAAAAAAAGTCAAATTGCTACTTTAAGAGCAATTGGATTTTCATAAAAAATAACAATTACACAAAGTTGTTTAAAACACTCTTTTTTGACCTGCTATGTGGGACTGTCCTTTAAGAAAGGCTCAAAGTAGATCAAGCAGCTTTCATAAGAAAATACCGGCACTACACAAGTCTTGCAAAAAAATATATAACAAAATGTATTCAGTGGGTCGACGTTTCGGTCTCAATCTCAGACCCTTGTCAAGATGCATATCCTTATTGCGTCCGAATATGTGAGTGCACCCAACTCCCTCAGATTCGTTAAGGCTGACAACCTATCTCTAGTGGCTGTGCACTGCATTCCTCTTACTAAATAAAAACACTTCTGAGTGACATTATTCGATTGTGCACTGAAACTCTGGGGTTCATTTATTAAGCAATAGAAGGTGCACTCACTTGGTAATAAGTGCGTTCCCTTAAATGGACCTAACATGAATGGTACAGCCACTGTACCACTACTTTGCAAATGAAGCCCATTGTACTGGCTTATTTAAAGATTGAACAAACTGTTCTATGCTGTTACAGTCTAGAAATAACTACCTTTCCCCCCCAACCCCCCCCCCCACCTCTTCATTCACTAAAACCTCCCAGCACGCCTTGACATAAAATAATGGTCTGGTACCAGTCACAAACTTAATTGACATCAATTATAGGGGGAAGTAGGTAAACACAGACTGTTCAGGATTTTGTTTTAAAAAGTAGTACTTTGCTAGTTTGCATTTTCTCTCAAACATCTTTGGAAGGGTTCTACATTTAAACCCTTTCAGATATAAAAGAGACTTGAAACTATTTACAAGCAGCTGTACATTGTGCCTGCTTCTTTTTTTAAACCTGGTCAGTGCTACTGATTACAATGTGTGTAATGTGCAATAAACGCCAAGTGGTTATGTATTGTACGGGTTTTCTATTTTGGTGACTGCAGTGCATTAAAGGCAACTATGACCGGTAGTGTGACTGGTGCCTATTTAAACCCGCATAATGAAACTGGGGCCTGCAACACATTTGAGGCAGTGGTGTACTCCCATGTCACATGTTTGCCTATTCAAATTACTTCAGTCCCAAGGGGCTTATAGTGTATTGTAAGTGGACATACCTGAAACCTGCATCTGTCTAAACCAGGGATGGTCAACGCCAGTCCTCAAGGGCCACCAAGAGATTAGATTTCCAGGAAATCCCTGCTTCAGCAGAGGTGGCTCAGTCATTGACTGAGCCACTGATTGAGACATCTGTGCTAAAGCATGGATATTCTGAAAACCTGACCTCTTGGTGCTGGCCCTTAAGGACTGGAGTTGCCCACCCCTGGTCTAAACCCCAACAGTGCCAGAGAGCTAGATGCACTGCAGTCCAAAAAGAGGATATTTATTTGTAAGTGGTGGTGCATTGTATGCCATGTTTCTGCTGCTTTATGCCCACACGATGCCCTTCGGCGAAAGGCAGGCCTACAATGCAGTGCAGCAGAATGAGCGTGACATGCTCGATGTCTGTCTAGAATTGTGACAGTGGGGCCGCCACACGCAAGGGAGTCAAAGAACTAAGCCAGTTTGATACCAGAGAAGCCTAAAAAACAGATGTCGTCTGGCTTTTTGGAATGCCATTCTGGAATGGGTTGTACGGGCAGTCAGAGTCAACTGTTTGCTCACAGCATAGGGGTTAAAATGGGCTCTACAATGCATTTTAGCCACAAAGGAGTTAAATGCCACTTTCATAACTTGAATAAAGCCCAAGTCTCACTCACACCGGGCCCGTGGGAGCCAAGGGGTTAAACAGTTGTGCATTTCAGTAGGCTCTACACCCACCTCAAGCTCTGCACTAGTCTGCAGTGTGTCTAGCAATAAAGGGGTTAATTAAGTCCCTCCAGTAACAGAGAGGCCTGTAAGACAACATGCTCCACTGCAGTGGCACTCAACTCCAGGCCTCAAGGGCCACCAACAAGTCCGGTTTTAGGGATACCCAAGCTTCAGCACAGGTGGCACAACCGGTGACTGGGAAAACTGAACCACCTGTGGTGAACCTGGGATATCCTTAAAACCTGACCAGTTGGTGGCCTGTGTGGACTGGGAGTGGAGCACCCCTGCCCTGCTAGAGCATTTAAATCCCATTCAATGCCGGCTCCCCCCACCCCAATGACAGGGCTCCTCCCCACCCCAATGACAGGGCTCCCCCCCCACCCAAATGACAGGGCTCCCCCCCCACCCAAATGACAGGGCTCCCCTCTCCCACCCCAATGACAGGGCTCCCCCCCACCCCAATGACAGGGCTCCCCCCCACCCCCAGTGTCACCACTCCTCACAACCTCCCACACATCGGCCATGGTGGCCCAATCACCCTGGTTACCGGCTGCACTGCCCCCCACCCCCTAAACACTTACCTGTCACCATTAATAAATATATATACAACCGGGGACACTTTGAAATGAAGGAGCCTGGGGGCCCTCTCCCTCCCCCAGCAAATACAACATCATACCCCCCCCCCCCCCCCTCTTACCGGCTGTCACTCGGGTTATCTTCCTGCGTGGGGAGAGGCCGAGCTCCCGTGACACAGAGAGGAGTGGGGGGGGGGGGGGTGAGGAGCAGCTAGCGCCGCATTACAAATGGGTCAGTACAAATAAATAATATATAGATATAGATATGTGTGTGTGGAGAGAGAAAGAGAGCAATGGAGGGGGAGGGGGGAGAGCCGGGACCGCGCGGCGCGCACACACACAGTGAGGGGAGAAGGGCAGTGCGCGCGCGAAGAGAACGTCGCGTGCCCCCGCGTTTCTCGTGAGGGAGGGGGGGGGGCAGGAGCGCACGCGCAGCTACCAGCACAGAAGCCTCGCGTCTAGGGGGGGGGCGATGTGGGCCAATCAGGAAGGGGCTGGAGTGGGAGCGACCAATTAGGTGCGGGAGTCCCGAGAAAGGGAAAAAAATAAATAAAAAAAGCTGTAACCGGGGAGGGGGGGAGGGAAGGATGACCAATCAAGAAAGAGCTAGCGGCAGCCGACCAATCAGTGCATGGAGGATAGATGGAAGGTGACCAATCACCGCGGCGGGGGGTGGGGAGAAGTTGGGGACCGGTTGCTTCGACGACTGCAAATGGAAGAGGATGTGGGTGCGCAGGCGCAGGACACCGGGGCTGCTGTCACCAGGTGTCAAGCCACAGCTCCCAATGCATTGCTGCCCAGTGAAGAGTGATAGGCACCCCATAAAGCAAGGGTCTCCAACAGGCCAGGTTTTCTGGATATCCCAGCTTCCGCAAAGATGGGTCAAATTGAGCTGAAGTAGGGCTATCCATAAAACCTGGCCTGTTTGATGGCCCTTGAGCACGGAGTTGGAGACCCCTGCCATAAAGCGTCTGAGGGGGCCCCATGGTCATGGAAACACTGTTACTGGCTATAAATAGATGATTACCCGACCCCCTCATTAGGTGCCCGGTAAAGGCTGGTTAATGTATTCACTTCTACTTAACCCGTTCAGTGCTGCAGGGGCCACGGCGCCGAGGAAGAGGAGGGACCCGCGCTCTTCCGTTCCGAACTGGAAAGCCAGCATTTTTTTTGCAAAGACGTTAAATGTGCGTCAGGTTGTCGGGCCCTTGTAACGTTGCGGGTCCCTTTGTGGCCCGCAGGGGCTGCGGTACTTACGCAATCACGTAACCGCTTCTCGGGGGCGATCGCGTGATCGCCACGTTGCGGATGATGTAAGACTCCGCTAAACGTTCCAGAACCGGCCACATCGCGGTCTCCCCAAGAAAAGTAGTCAATAGTATATGACGTAGGTACTATGTCATGGCGTCGCCAGACCCCATGATGTTAAGGGTTACCTTATTCTAGCATAGCGAGTTTTAAAGGCCAATAGGAAGCCGCAATGGTTAACGTCACGACTTCCTATTGGCACATGTTACATTTAAGCCATCATAATGTTCCCCACACAAAGCCCAGTCTGAGCTGCTACCGGCACCCCCTACTGAGGTATCTCAGGAGACGGGTCCCCCGGAGCTGTAATTAACACAGTTCAGCCCCGGAGACCCCCTGCTTCAAACCCATTTGGAAAAAAAAAATCATTAAAAAGGAAAGCAGGACTGCTGCTTTAAGAGAACTTCATAAAGCCCTGGTTTCACAAAAGCCACCACATTATTTACAGCGTTTAAAAACTTCCGTTAACTTCCAGTTCTGGAGAAGTGTAAATATAAAAGTATTAGTTTTCAGGTCTTGTGCTTAAGAAGAAGAAAAAATGTTTAAGCTGCTTGAATTGCCTCTTTTAGCAGTATTTCCCCCCACCCCCCCCCCCCCCTAGGTTTGAAGCAAGGGGTCTCTAGAACGGAATTGCATTCATTTCTGCTTCTGGGACCCCGCTTCCGGAGATACTTACCTCTGTAGGTGCTACCAATGATCCACGGATGTTTAAATCCTCCATGTCACACGGGCCAATAGGAAGCCGCGACGGATGATGTGGCAGCTTCCTATTGGCTCCTGTGCCGGGAGATGTAAACCACCATTTTCCTCACCCAGCCAGGGGATGCTACCGGCAGCACGTACGGTATGTATTTCAGAAAGCGGGGTGTTACCAGTGCTGACATTGACGCGGTTCAGCTCCAGAGACCTCCTATTTCCCACCTATAGGGGAAGAAAGCCCCAGGTGGAATCGCATCTTTAAGGGGATTGACTGCCATCCTGAATCTGCACTTTCTTAGTTGGGTGACACAACCATTTGAAGCTGAAGGGAAATTCCAGTTTAAAAAGGATTTTGGAATCTAAAAAGTTTCTATAGCTAAAGGTGAAGCACATGATATTCATCTACATGCCCAGAATCTGAATATCTGTATATTGTAGTCTGGACCGGTCCTGAGAAATGTTTGAGACATGGATTCACTTTAGTTTTTTTTGTTTTAACGGTAAATTAATTAAATTATATATATATATATATATATATATATATATATATATGAGCATACAGTATATTTACATTTGCTATATGCTTTGCTGTGGAGGGTTTTTGTCACTTTTTTTACTCACCATAACTTAACTCAGTATGGTAAACCCCATCTTTTCGCTTCATTGCATAGCCAGTTAACCAGCCCCACACTGATGAGACCCATTAAGGTCGAAACAGCTGTCTGTGGGTGGGTTTTCTGGCTATGCATCTTAACCCTGGCTATGCTCAAAGCTGTGACCAGTTTTTCACTCGCGGGCAGCCCAGGGAGGATCTTTTACCCTGACCAGCCCCAGACCTGCGCTAATTGCGGGAACCTGGGGCATCAGTGGAAACAGTGCACCCTGAAAGCCTGCAGAAACTGCAAAAACACTGGCCACGAAACAAAGGATTGTCCCTGCCAGAAAACCTGCGACCTGTGCGGAGAGACAACCCACATGTTCCGGGACTGCCAGCTGAGGGTCAGGAGCTACGCAGAGGCCGCGGCGAAAGGCGTGACACCGGGCGCTCCCCTGACAGCAACCCAGAAGGCATCCAAGAAGCCCCCTGCAAACCAACCCGCAAAGGCAAAAGGTGGTAAGTATCAGGAGCAAGGGCAAAAGGAGGCCACCCAAGCAGCGCCTGCTGCGGCTCCTGAGTCCGCTGCCCCTTCAGTAGCAGCCCCCACCCCTTTCCACCCCCACCCCTGCAGCAACACTCCCTCCCACACCCACTGCTGCTGCTGCAACCCCCACCCCCCCTTCCCACCCAAACTCCCCCCTCCACCCATCACCCCTTGCCCCCTCCTCCCAACCCCCCACTGCAGCTCCCCCCACCCTCCATGAGGCTGCAGCCCCTCCCCCTGTAACACCTCTCCCCAGCCCCGAGGCTGTTGCACCCCCTCCCCCCCTTGCTGCAGATGCCGCCCCCAGAGCCCGGACCGGAATGGAGAAGCAGGGAATAAAGAGGAGAGCCCCTGAGACGGAAAGCCCGCACCAGGGGCTGGAGCAGAAGAGAGCCCAAATGCAAATCGGCGACTCACCCACTTCCAGCGACCTTGAAAGCGACCTGGAGGAGGAGGAGGGGGAAGCGGAGATGCAGGAGGCAGCCATTGCAGAGGAGCAGGCGGCCATTTTAGAACAGCCACCTAGCGAGACACAGGTGACCGTGGAAGAGCTCATAAGAGAGGGGCGAGAGGCAGCAGAGACCCTCCTCCTCGATGACAACCTTGGGCAAACCATGGAACTGCTGGCCCAGCTGTGCGAGGAGATCAGCAGGACTACCCACGCCAGCGAGGATGGTAACTAGTATCACTGCATGTCCATCTAACCCTTTATTCCCAAACTAATGGCGTCTTTTAACATTTTCTCCATTAACGTAAGGAGCATAGGAGAGCGGATGAGACGTGCCAGAGTACTAACATTCCTTTCTTTACAGAAATGTGATGTGTATATGCTACAGGAATGTGCCTTACCTTTTTCTCGGTCCTACAGGCACCTGAGCGGGCAGTGGTCTCACGGCCCCTCCTACTGGTCTGGGGGGAACGGGTGCAGGAACGCGGGTGTAGCCATTTTGATCCGGGGGGGATGTTTCACTGTTGATTCTGTCCATGAACTCGTCTGCGGCAGACTACTGGTCGTAGACGGTTCGTGGGCAGGGGAGCCGATTAGGCTCATCAATGTGTACGCCGCACCCCGGAGAAATGAGCGCTTGGAACTTTTCCAGCACCTTCGCCCTTGGCTCGCAACCTCCAGGGCAGTGGTGATGGGTGGGGATTTCAACTGCACGATTGAGGTGGGGGGGTGCGTGCCCCCCAGCAAATCATCAAAGATAGATGTGACGTCCAGGCTACTCACGGCGATGATTGGGGAGGCATCCCTGAAGGACGTGGTGGGATCTATGGGAGCAGGCGCCGCAAACTACTCTTGGTGCCACCCAAATGGTTCCGTGCGTTCTCGGATTGACTTCCTGTTGACCACCAAGCAGGTACAGCACAGATAGCACTCCATGGTCGCAGTACATTTCTCTGACCACAGAGCCATTCATCTCCAGGGGCGCCTGCGAGGAGGTTTCCCCCCAGGGCCAGGATCCTGGAAGCTGAACTGCGCACTGCTGGAAAGGGAGGAGATCATGGAGGAGCTGAGAACAGCATACACAGCATGGAAAGAAGAAAAGGCCTGTTTCCCCAGCACTGCAGAGTGGTGGGAATTCACGAAGATAAGGATCCGCTGCTTCCTGCAGGCAAAGGGCAGACGCCTGGCGTGTGAGAGGAAGGGGGAGTTCGAGGGCCTGCAGCGCAAGCTGCAGTCCCTGCATGACCTCAAACGCTGTGGATGACGACCTGGAGGAAACCAAGGAGAGCCTGCAAAAGCACTTTGAGGAGGAATCCAGACGAATCATCTTCCGTTCCAAGGTGGAGAACCTTGAGAGGGGGGAGAAATGCAATGCCTTCTTCTTCAAAGAAACTCCACTCTGCCCACATGCCCCTGAGGGAGCTGCGAGACAAAGATGGCAACGTGCAGCAGGGGAAGGAGGAGGAAGTCATGGGAGTCGTGAAAGATTTCTATGAAGACCTCTACTCCCCAAAAGCATCAGACCGAGACCAGGCTGACAAATTCCTGTCAGGGATTACAAACACCATCGACCAGGCAGGAAAAGCAGCCATGAACGCCCCCCTGACGCTGGAGGAGCTCCACGCTGCAACCAAATCCTTTAAGACGGGTAGGACGCCGGGCGGAGATGGTATCCCAGCTGAGTTATACACGAACCTGTGGGACCTGATCGGCTCGGACCTGCTCGAGCTTTACAGGGAAATGGAAGCAGAAGGTAGGATGCCCCCAACGCTGAGGGAAGGAATGCTGACGCTCTTGTACAAACGGAAGGGGGAGAGGTGCGACCTCAAGAACTGGCGTCCCAGCTCCCTCCTGAACGCGGACTACAAGATCCTAGCAAAAGTCCTAGCGAATAGACTGAAGAAGGTCATCAGCCAGATCATCCACCCAGATCAGACGTGCGGCATCCCCGGACGCAGGATCGCAGACAGCCTTGCCCTAATCAGAGACGCAGTCCACTACATCAAAGACCGCCGTGTACACGCGGCCCTGGTCACCCTTGATCAGGAGAAGGCCTTTGACCGTGTCTCCCATGATTTCATGGGCAGGGTGCTGCGTGAGTATGGGATGGGGGAGATGTTCTGTTCTTATGTTAACCTGATGTACCTTGACATTTGCAGTGTGGCGATCGTGAACGGATGGAAGACTAACCCCTTCCCTGTCCTCTTTGGGGTTAGGCAGGGCTGCCCTCTTTCACCTCTCCTTTTTGTCTGTTGTATAGAGCTCTTCGCCCAGTGCATCAGACGAGACGCAGAGATCAGAGGGATCGTCGTGCCAGGACCCCAGAGACGCGAAGTGAAGTTCTCGCTCTACATGGATGACGTCACCATCTTCTGCGCAGATAGCCGGTCGGTGAAGACGCTGGTCCAGACGTGCGAGGATTTCGGGAAAGCTTCAGGAGCAAAAGTCAACTGCGGGAAGTCAGAGACCAAGCTATTTGGGCTTTGGAACCTGACTGCCGACCCCCTCCCCTTCCCCATTGAGCAGGCCTCATTCAAATCCTTGGAGTCTGGTTTGGTGTGGGGAGCGAGGCCGCTGCCCTGAAGAGCTGGAACGAGAGTCTGAACAAGGTGAAACAGAAGATCGGATTGTGGCGCCTCAGACCCCTCACCATTGAGGGGAAAAAGCTGGTACTGCTGAACGAGATCCTCCCTGTCCTGCAGTACGTGGCCCAGGCATACCCGCCTTCGACCAGAACCTGCCAGGAGATCTCCATGGCAGTGTTCCACTTTGTCTGGGGGGCCAAGTTTGAGAGGGGAAAGCGCGAGGTGATGTACAAAGAGCCGCACAAGGGGGGTAGAGGAATCCCCGACATCCCCACTATGCTGCGCGCCTTCTTTGTAAGCAACTGCGTGCGGATCACCCTGAGAGACTGCGACAAAGACTCCTCTGGCTACTCCATGTCCCGCCTCCTATTCCTGCCGCTCTGGAGAGCACTGGGGTGGGACAAGTGGGACAGCTCCATCCCTTACAGCTGGCGCATGCCCTGGTTCTACAAGGACGTGAAGAAGTTTGTGAGGCAGAACAATCTGGAGGGAGTAAAACCAGACCTGTGGAAGCCCAAGGTCATCTACAAAATGATCAGGGCTAAAGACATCATGGAATCGGTCCCAGGTCTCCACCCTAACACCTTTGGAACGGTGTGGAGGAATGTGGCATCGAAAAGACTAATGAACAAACACAAAGACATTGCTTGGCAGGCCATACACGGGGGACTCCCTGTGAATGCGGACAAGTACCAGAGTAAACTCAGCCTCGTGAGGCACTGCCCCAGGTGCAACCCAGTGGAGGAAAGCATCATACACCTCTTCTGGAACTGCCCCTTTGCGCAGGCCTTGCTGCGCGCGCTGGACACTGACTTAAAGGATTGTATACTGAGGAAGTGCGTCACGTACTACTCGGTGTTCCACGGACTTTTCACAGGAACACACACAGAGGTCGCAATCGAAGCCGGTTGGCGTCTAATGTGCTGTTTCAAGGACGTTTTACTATTCGCCAAGGAACGTTTGATCAAGGGGAAGAAGAGGATGTCGGTACAGGACTGTTGCAGGCTGCTCCACAGCCTGCTCAAGGACTATTCCATCTTTGACGGCCCTGAGGAGGAGGACTAAACGCCCCCCTCCCCACCCCCCCCCCCCAAAAGTTTTTCTGTGCAATAAAGTTAGAGATAATGTGTGTATGATATGTCATGTCTGTGGTGCGGTGCATATGTATAAATGCACTGCACTGCCGTGTTCGTCACAGTTTTCTTTACTTTTGGGGAAACCATTAATAAAAATGTATGTGAGTTGTGTGGGATATGCACTGCGCCGTTGTTAACGTCGCGGTTTTTTTTTTTCCGCTTGGAAAATGATTTATGTACTATTATAATCTTGTTGTAAAGATTCGCTGCATAATAAAAGAATTTTCAAAACAAAAAAAAAAAACAGCTGTCTGTGGGTGGGTTTTCTGGCTATGCATCTTAACCCTGGCTGTGCTCAAAGCTGTGACCATGCAGCAAGCTTAAGCCTACAGGGAACCATGTATAAAATGGTTTTTGAAGCAAAAAATGGCACTGTGTGCTCATTTGCATGTCATTTCCCAGAATTCCTTGCTGCAGTGGAAGTGCTGTGTGCTGGGTGATTATGGTGAAAGGCAGGATTGACAAATACATGCAGGGCGTCTGCAGCTGTGCTCTATCTTCACCAACTATCCTTCTGGACTTCTTATCTGATGGACTGCACGCTACTGATCTTGAGAGTGCCCCCCCCGAATGTGCAGGTAAAGTGCCAATGTGCCTTATCTAAATCCTGCTATTCAATGGACATAGTTCCTTCAATTATATACTGTTAGGGTGTTTATTGTGTACATCACAGTGGCTGTCCCAACTGACTCCACTTGTCACTTCCCCTACAGCTATTACGCATTATTGCCTTATTGAGGGGCACTCCGTCGTCGCCAGACCACCAAGCTTATGGTCTCAATCACAATTATGTTACAGAAGTTACCGGTCTGATTCTGAGCACCACATATACCACATTTCCTTGACAAATACATGCAAATGAGCATACAGTATATTTACATTTGCTATATATTTACATTTGAGATATATATATATATATATATAATAAAAAAATAAATAGATGATACCGTTCTGTGGCTAACGAAATGCTTTTATTTGTGCGAGCTTTCGAGATACACTGATCTCTTCTTCCGGCGATGTTACAAGACATGATTGTAACATCGCCGGAAGAAGAGATCAGTGTATCTCGAAAGCTCGCACAAATAAAAGCATTTCGTTAGCCACAGAACGGTATCATCTATTTATTTTTTGATTATTGAAGCTCGGCTAACACGGTACTGATACCTCTACATGTATATATGTGTATATATGTGTATATATGTGTATATATATATATATATACATACATACATACATACACACACACACACACACACACACACACACACACACACACATAGTACAGGGAATTATAATACAATAAGCACAACAAAGTCACACAATAGGAAAGTTAATCCCTGCCCTGGAGAGTTTACAATCTAAGTGGTATGTCGGGAGATTTACAGAGACAGCAGGTGAGGGAATGTGCAGTAGATGGCATTGCTTTGCAGAAGTGACTGTGGGATAATAGCCATGAGTCCAGGCTATTGGGATGCCTCATTTAAGAGGTGGGTTTTCAGTTTTGCCTTGACGGTGGGGAGAGAGGCTGCTTGTTGTATACTGAGTGTGAGGGTGTGCCATAGATAAGGTGCAATGAGGGAAAGGGTTTAAGGCGAGAGAGAGCTGTAGAAGTGAAAGGGGTGGAAGGCAGACAGTTATGGTTAGAGCGCAGGAGATGAGCAGGTGTATAGCGAGAGATCAAAGCTGACATGATGGAAGGAGTAGATGTGTACAGTCCAAGATGCCATTTCCCCCCTTTAATATGTGCATCAATACAATCCACACAATGATAAGTAATTAGCTAAATTGCGGATCGACGAAGATTCGGTTCGGTGGTTCACAAAATGTCTGTCAGTGCAGCAGAAGAAGACCAAAGATGCATAGTTCAGTGGGGGAGATCATGTGACCAGGCAGTCTGTAGAAACAATTGGTGCACTGCTAGAGAGAGGGCAGGGGGTTAAAAAAGGGGTGTGCCAGAGCCTGTTTCAGAAGATGAAGGGGATGTGACTTTGTAAATGGTTGCTATAGAAACAAAAATGCTTGTTACATTATAATACATAAAAAATGTAATTCACAGTTGTTTAAAAAAACAATGCCACAAGTAATTTCTCATAGTACAGTACTGATTTATTAAAAAAAAAAAAAAAAAAAAACAACATACATGTAGGATATTGCTTGGTCTGCAGCTTTAGAGGTAAGGAACAGAACTTTGTAGGTGATCCAAAATTTGATGGGAAGCCAGGAGAGGGATTTAAGGAGGAGATAAGTGGATACTGTTTTTGGAGAAAGTAAAATTATTCTAGCAGCCGAAGTATGTAGCAAGATGTTACAATAAACCAGACAGGAAAGGATAAAGGCATGCATTAGAATTTTAGCAGTAGATTGACAGAGGAAATAGCAGATCTCTGCAATATTAAAGCGACATATTTTGGCATAAGGATTAGGCTGAACAAGTTTTTTTTTTTTTTATCCTGGAAATGCTTTTATTTGTGCGAGCTTTTGAAATACACTGATCTCTTCTTCCGGCAGTGTTACATTGAACAAAGCAAGCAAGGGTTTTACTTTAAAAACAGTGCATCTTAGAATGTTATCTGTGAAATATAATATAATATATATATATATATATATCAAATGGAAATATTACTTTAAGCTCATTTGCATGTCTTAGACAGGTCTGCAACTCCGCCTTTCATCATTATCACCCAGCACACAGACCTTGCACTGCAGCAAGGGATTCCGGGAAATGACATGCAAATGAGCACACAGTGCCACCTTTTGCTTCAAAACCATTTTAACATGGTTCCCTATAGGCTTAAGTTTTCTGCATGGTCACAACTTTGAATATATACAGTTAGGTCTGGAAATAATTGGAAACTGAAACAAGTTTTGTTATTTCGGCTGTGTACCAAAATAAATTCAAGTTACAGTTAAATAATGAATGTGGGCTTAAAGTGCAGTCTATCAGCTTTAATTTGAGGGTATTCATATCCAAATTGGAGGAAGGGTTTAGGAATTACATCTCTTTAATATGTAGCCCCCTCTTTTTCAAGGGACCAAAAGTAATTGTACAATTGACTCAAATGCTGTTTCATGGACAAGTGTGGGCTATTCCTTCGTTATTTCATCATCAATTAAGCAGGTAAAAGGTCTGGAGTTTATTCTAGGTGTGGCATTCGCATTTGGAAGCTGTTGCTGTGAACCCACAATATGCGGTCAAAGGAGCTCTCAATGCAAGTAAAACAGGGCACCCATAGGCTGCAAAAAAAAAAAAAAAATCCATCAGAGAGATAGCAGGAACATTAGGAGTGGCACAATCAACAGTTTGGTACATTCTGAGAAAAGAAGAATGCACTGGTGAGCTCTACAACACAAAAAGGCCTGGACGTCCACGGAAGACAACAGTGGTGGATGATCGTAGGATCCTTTCCATGGTAAAGAGAAACCCCTTCACAACATCCAGCCAAGTGAAGAACACTCTCCAGGAGGTAGGCATATCATTATCCAAGTCTACCATAAAGAGAAGACTTCACAAGAGCAAATACAGAGGGTTCACCAGAAGGTGCAAATCATTCATAAGTCTCAAGAATTGAAAGGCCAGAATGGACTTTGCCAAACAATAAAAAAGCCAGCCCAGTTCTGGAACAGCATTCTTTGGACAGCTGAAACTAAGATCAACCTGTACCAGAATGATGGGAAGAAAAAAGTATGGAGAAGGCTTGGAACGGCTCATGATCCGAAGCATACCACATCATCTGTAAAACTCGGTGCAGGCAGTGTGATGGCATGAGCATGCATGGCTTCCAATGGCATTGGTGTCACTAGTGTTTATTGATGATGTGACAGAAGACAGAAGAGCTGGATGAATTCTGAAGTGTATATATATTGATAGTGATATATTGTCTGCTCAGATTCAGCCAAATTCAGCTAAGTTGATTGGACGGCGCTTCACTTTACAGATGGACAATGACCCAAAACATACTGCGAAAGCAACCCAGGAGTTTTTTAAGGCAAAGAAGTGGAATATTCTGCAATGGCCGAGTCAATCACCTGATCTCAACCCGATTGAGCATGCATTTCACTTGCTGAAGATAAAATTTAAGGCAGAAAGACCCACGAACAAACAACAACTGAAGACAGCTGCAATAAATGCCTTGCAAAGCATCACAAAAGAGGAAACCCAGCGACTTCAAGCAGTCATTGCCTGCAAAGGATTCTCGACAAAGTATTAAAAATGAACATTTTATTTATGATTGTGTTAATTTGTCCAATTACATTTGAGCCCCTGAAATAAGGGGACTGTGTATGAAAATGGTTGCAATTCCTAAACGTTTCATACAATATTTTTGTTCAACCCCTTGAATTAAAGCTGAAAGTCTGCACTTCTATTGCATCTCGTTTTTTTCATTTCAAATCCATTGTGGTGGCGTACAGAGCCAAAATTATGAAAATTGTGTCAGTGTCCAATTATTTCCAGACGTGTGTATGTGTGTATGTATCTATATCAATATTTTTGAAACCGTTGTATGTACCTGTGTCTAGGGGCAATCTGATTGGTCTGTCACTCAGCCTCTGGCCATTCAGATTGCTCCGTGGCCGCCCCCCTCTAATTGGCTTGCTTCTGTGGCCTCGACCGGTCCTCCTCCTCCTCCTCGCACCGCCGCCGGCCACTCTCTTCTTCTCCCTCTCCCTCCTGTTCTGTCTGCTGCTGAGTCCCCCTGCCCCCAGGTATCACCCCCACCGGGTATTGCTCCCCCTGCCCCCTGGTGTCACTCCCCCCCCACTGCCCCCTGTGTCGGTCCCCACTCCCTTTCCCTGGTGCCCCCGTCACCTGTGTGTTCCGAGCCGTCCAGTGGCCTGGCGGTGCACGCGCGGCTGCTCCCGCTCCTCGGGCGGCTCACTGTCCTCCCGACGCCGGCTCGCGCACGCTCCGGGTCGCACGGCGGCCTGCGCCGCCCCCCACGCCCAGGACCGACCGGGCGGAGCGCCCGGATTGGAGAGAGGCGCCTTCTGGACCGGTGGGAGCTCGGAGAATGGACGGAGGGGACTAATGTCCCCCGGTGGGGGGGCGAGGCTGCGGCATCCTCACGGCAGTTGTTTTTGGTGCCCGAGGACATGTGTCTCACAGTGTGTGTGCGTGTGTCTGTCACTGTGTGTGTGTCACAGTATGTGTGTGTGTGTGTCACAGTATGTGTGTGTCACAGTATGTGTGTGTGTCACAGTATGTGTCACAGTATGTATGTGTGTCACAGTATGTGTGTGTGTGTCACAGTATGTGTGTGTGTCACAGTATGTGTGTGTGTGTGTCACAGTATGTGTGTGTGTGTGTCACAGTATGTGTGTGTGTGTGTCACAGTGTGTGTGTGTGTGTGTCACAGTATGTGTTTGTGTCACTGTGTCTGTATGTGTCTCACTGTGTGTGTGTGTGTATGTGTCTCACTGTGTGTGTGTGTATGTGTCTCACTGTATGTGTGTGTTCGTGTGTCTCACTGTGTGTGTGCGTCTCACTGTGTGTGTGTGTGCGCGTGTGTCTCACTGTGTGTGCGTGTGTGTCTCGCTGTGTGTGTGTGCGTGTGTGTCTCACTGTGTGCTGCGCAGGGGGGGGGGGGAACAGAGCTGCTTGGGGGGGGGAACGGTGACCGGAGCGGCGCAGGGGGAGGGGGGGGCACGCCCGGAGCTGCGTGGGGGGGGGGGGAGGAATGTCCGGCGCTGCGCAGGGGGGGGAGGAATGTCCGGAGCTGCGCAGTGGGGGGGAGGACTGGAGCTGCGCAGGGGGGGAGGCGGAGAGGGACATGGAGAGAGGAGGAGCAGGAGGTTTTGGTCCCGGGCAGCGCCGGGTCTCTCAGCTAGTGTATATATACAGTTAGGTCCGGAAATAATTGGACACTGATACAAGTTTTGTTATTTCAGCTGTGTACCAAAATAAATTCAAGTTACAGTTAAATAATGAATATGGGCTTAAAGTGCAGTCTATCAGCTTTAATTTGTGGGTATTCACATCCAAATTGGAGGAAGGGTTTAGGAATGACATCTCTTTAATATGTAGCCCCATCATTTTCAAGGGACCAAAAGTAATTGGACAATTGACTCAAAAGCTGTTTCATGGACAGGTGTGGGCTATTCCTTCGTTATTTCATCATCAATTAAGCAGGTAAAAGGTCTGGAGTTGATTCCAGGTGTGGCATTCACATTTGGAAGCTGTTGCTGTGAACCCACAACATGCGGTCAAAGGAGCTCTCAATGCAAATGAAACAGGGCACCCATAAGCTGCAAAAAAAAAAAAGAAAATCCATCAGAGAGATACTGTAGCAGGAACATTAGGAATGGCCAAATCAACAGTTTGGTACATTCTGAGAAAAAAAAGAACGCACTGGTGAGCTCTGCAACACAAAAAGGCCTGGACGACAACGAAAGACAACAGTGGTTGAAAATGATAGGATCCTTTCCATGGTAAAGGAAAACCCCTTCACAACATCCAGCAAAGTGAAGAACACTCTCCAGGATGTAGGCATATCATTATCCAAGTCTACCATAAAAAGAAGACTTCACGAGAGCAAATACAGAGGGTTCACCACAAGGTGCAAACCATTCATAAGCCTCAAGAATAGAAAGGCCAGATTAGACTTTGCCAAACAATATCTAAAAAAGCCAGCCCAGTTCGGGAACAGCATTCTTTGGACAGATGAAACTAAGATCAACCTGTACCAGAATGATGGGAAGAAAAAAGTATGGAGAAGGCTTGGAACGGCTCATAATCCGAAGCATCCCACATCATCTGTAAAACTTGGTGAAGCAGTGTGATGGCACAGGGATGCATGGCTAACAGTGGCACTGGGTCACTAGTGTTTATTGATGGTGTGACAGAAGACAGAAGCAGCCGGATGAATTCTGAAGTGTATAGGGATATATTGTCTGCTCAGATTCAACCAAATTCAGCGAAGTTGATTGGACGGCGCTTCACTTTACAGATGGACAATGACCCAAAACATACTGCGAAAGCAACCCAGGAGTTTTTTTAAGGCAAAGAAGTGGAATATTCTGCAATGGCCGAGTCAATCACCTGATCTCAACCCGATCGAGCATGCATTTCACTTGCTGAAGACAAAACGTAAGGTAGAAAGCCTCACGAACAAACAACAACTGAAGACAGCTGCAGTAAAGGCCTGGCAAATGATCACAAAACGAGGAAACCCAGCGTTTGGTGATGTCCATGCGTTCCAGACTTCAGGCAGTCATTGCCTGCAAAGGATTCTCGACAAAGTATTAAAAATGAACATTTTATTTATGATTGTGTTTATTTGTCCAATTACATTTGAGCCCCTGAAATAAGGGGACTCTGTATGAAAATGGTTGCAATTCGTAAACGTTTCAAACAATATTTTTGTTCAACCCCTTGATTTAAAGCTGAAAGTCTGTACTTCTATTGCATCTTGGTTGTTTTATTTCAAATCCATTGTGGTGGCGCACAGAGCCAAAATTATGAAAATTGTGTCAGTGTCCAATTATTTCCGGACCTAACTGTATCTATATATATATATATATATATATATATATATATATAATGGAAATATTACTGTATGCTCATTTGCATGTTTTAGACAGGTCTGCAACCCCGCCTTTCACCATTATCACCCAGCACACAGCACTTCCACTGCAGCAAGGGATTCTGGGAAATGACATGCAAATGAGCACACAGTGCCACTTTTTGCTTCAAAACCATTTTAAACATGGTTCCCTATAGGCTTAAGCTTATAGGGAACCATGTTTAAAATGGTTTTGAAGCAAAAAATGGCACTGTGTGCACATTTGCATGTCATTTCTCAGAATCCCTTGCTGCTGTGGTAGTGCTGTGTGATAATGGTGAAAGGCGGGGTTGCAGACATGTCTAAGACATGTAAATGAGCATACAGTAATATTTCCATTTGCTATATGCTTTACTGAGGAGGGTTTTTGTCACTTTTTTTACTCACCATAACTTAAGTGTGTGTGTGTATATATATATATATATGTATGTGTGTATATGTATGTGTGTGTATATATATATATATATATATATATATATATATATATATATATATATATATATATATATATATATATATATATATACACGCACACATATATATATACATACATACACACACACACACACACACACACACACACACACACACACGTGGGCAACCCTGTCGCCAATCGCCAGCAGATGAAAGTGTGGCGAATTTGAGTATGCAGCTCCCACAGTAAAAAACTTTTTCCTGATGGCGTGTGCTGGTTTCTGCTTTCTGAATGAGTCAACAAAGTGACGCAGCAGCAGGTGATAGTGAGGTGAGTGAAGCAGACGAACAGTGTGTGTTGTTTTAAATCAGGCATGTCAAACATGCGGCCCGCAACGGATATTTTTGCGGCCCGCTCACAACCAGCGCGGCGGTCGTGTGTGTCGGCGAGCGCGTGAGCGGCGGTTAAAAGTTTTGGCCGCGGGAGAAGCGAGCGCGGGTGTGGGGGAAGCGAGTAGCACGGGCGGAAGTAAAATCTGGCCTGCAGGGGCTGGAGGCTACGGTGGCCGGGTGCAGTCAATCTGCACTCGTGCCGTGTGTGGGAGGACACGGGGGCGGAGTCAAAACCCCGGCGGAGAGACTGCATTCTCCTTGAAGCCTGGTAAACATGTGTGTGTGTGTGTGTGTGTGTCTGAGTGTGTGTGTCTGAGTGTGTGTGTGTGTGTGTTTGTGTGCCTGAGTGTGTGTGTGTCAGAGAGAGAGAGAGGGAGTGTCAGTGAGAGGGAGAGAGAGAGTGTCAGGGAGAGGGAGAGTGTCAGGGAGAGAGAGAGTGTCAGGCAGAGGGAGAGAGTGTCAGGCAGAGGGAGAGAGAGTATCAGGGAGAAGGAGAGAGAGAGTGTCAGGGAGAGGGAAAGTGTCAGGGAGAGAGAGTGTGTCAGGGAGAGGGAGAGAGAGAGAGTGTCAGGGAGAGGGAGAGAGAGAGTGTGTCAGGGAGAGGGAGAGAGAGAGTGTCAGGGAGAGGGAGAGAGAGAGTGTCAGGGAGAGGGAGAGTGTCAGGGAGAGAGAGTGTGTCATGGAGAGGGAGAGCCTCTGTCCCTGTGCCCCTGTGTCTCTGTCTCTGTCTCTGTCCCTGTGCCTCTGTCCCTGTGCCTCTCTCTCTGCCTCTCCCTCTCTCTGCCTCTCCCTCTCTCTCTCTGCCTCTCCCTCTCCCTCTCTCTCTCTGCCTCTCCCTCTCTCTCTCTGCCTCTCTCTCTCTGCCTCTCCCTTTCTGCCTCTCCCTCTCTGCCTCTCCCTCTCTGCCTCTCCCTCTCTGCCTCTCTGCCTCTCCCTCTCTGCCTCTCCCTCTCTCTCTCCCTTTCTGTCTCTCTGTCTCTCGTTTTTATCTTAACTGCCCTATACCTACACCGAAATAACCTATTCTGCTTTCTTCCGGATCTGACTCAAGTTTCTCACGGGAGACATCGGAAGACAGGTAGGAAACACCTCCCTTCCAGTATAGTACCTTGAGGGAACCCGGATCAGGTAAGATTCCAGGCGGGATTGCTGCTTTGGAAATCTAGAGGGGCATCCTGACACTGGTTAATGGGTTCAGAAGTCATTCACATCTGGCTTTTTTTCTTTTTTTTTTCCGTTTTGTGAGACACACACACACACACACACACACACACACACACACACACACACACACACACACACACACACACTTTTCGAAATAAACCTACGTTTCTATGAAAATTAAAAAAAAATTTGCGGCCCACCTAGACTTAAACCTTGTTTATTTGGCCCTTGTTAGCATTTGAGTTTGACATGCTTGTTTTAAATGTTCGATTGAGCAACCTAATTTCTCAATTTTTACATGGTGTGACGATTTTCACTTCTCATTTGCCACATCTGTGGCTACATTGAAAAATAGGAGGAGGGGGGGGGTGTATATTATTATATATAATGGTTTTTTTGGCACAACAGTAGGATACGTATGGTCTGGTGCATGTCACATAAAAATAACACAAAGAAAATGATCCCTAAACGAAAACAAGAGACAGCACTCAGTGATGATGAACACAAATTGTAATGGGAACATGGAACACAGAAACCAACGTTTCGGTCCAACAGGAGGACCTTCTTCAGAGAGGTGCAGCAGAACAGTGGCAGACATTTATACCCAGAAGCCCCAGTCCAAACAATAAAAAATGTCAATTTCAGAGAACCACGAGTCTCCACATCACCAGGAGTCTCCCGTGACTCGCGGCGGCCATTTTGAAAACAGCTGTGTTCAGCCGTTAGTAGTATGCTCTGTGCGCATGCGCAGCAGAGTCAGTTAAGCTCCTGCATCACACGGCGTCCTACGTTGCTAGGTGCCCATATTGCTGGCGTCTCATCACTATTGGTAACAAGGTGTGATGCAAGAGCCGAACTGACTCTTACGCGCATGCGCATGGACCGAAACGTTTGTGTGTGCCATGTTCCCATTATAATTTTTGTTCATCATCACTGAGTGCTGTCTCTTGATTTCGTTTAGGGATCAATATATATAAATATATATATATATATATATATATACACACACACAGGCATACCCCGCATTAACGTACGCAATGGGACTGGAGCATGTATGTAAAGTGAAAATGTACTTAAAGTGAAGCACTCCCTTTTCCCCACTGATCGATGCATGTACTGTACTGCAATCATCATATACGTACATAACTGATGTAAATAACACGTGTAACAGGCTCTATAGTCTCCCCGCTTGCGCACAGCTTCGGTACAGGTAGGGAGCCGGTATTGCGGTTCAGGAAGTGCTGACAGGTGCATGCGCGAGCTGCCGTTTGCCTATTGGGCGATATGTCCTTACTCGCGAGTGTATTTAAAGTGAGTGTCCTTAAACCGGGGTATGCCTGTATATATATATATATATATTGAACGGGTTGGGGCACACAGATAGTGTAGATCAGACAAGGGTGTGCAAATTGGGGGGCGTGCCAGATTTTCTTGGGGGGGGGGGTGACGTGGTGCTTGAGGCCTCACGCTCTTCCCTAAAGCTTTTTAAATTAAATACCGGGGAGCGCGCGAAGCCTCTATAAATTCCCTTACCTTGTCTCCGGTTGCTTCTTGCGAAGTGTCGCCATGGCAATGAGGCGGGGTTACATGACGTCACATTGCCATGGCAACGTTACCTCACATGACATCATTACAAAGAGTCAAGGTAAGGGGGGGGGGGGGAGGCGAGAGCAGGCAGGGGGGCACAGGGGAAAAAGTTTGCGCACTCCTGGATCAGACTACTGGAGTGGGTGCTGCTATCAGAGTGCCTATAAGGTACTGTACAAAAATATAAAGGAATGTCGTATTGGCCCAACGTTTCAGCAACCCTCTGGATTCGAAACGTTAGGCCAATAAAATACAGTTTCGCATATTTTTGCTGTGCCCTTCAATTAGTTTTTATATATGTATATGTTACAGTCCTGCTAGATATTACCAATGCCACAGATACCCTGTGTACCCATATACACCTCTTTGCTGTCTTGTTTTCTAGCTATATGTTCTATTTTGGGGGTGTGTTGTCCTATTACTGGAGGGCTTCATTTCACCTTTTTAGTTATCCTCGGGGCTCGTCCAGGGTGGTGCTGAGCGGGGGCGCTCACGCTGGACACGTTGCGACAATGCACGTGGCCTGCGTGAGCTGGCGGGCCTGCTCGGCGGTCAGCCACTTGCCGGTTCGCCCAATGAGGGCGAACCAGCTCCGTGATGTTGTGGCCGCGCCCCCAGACGCACGCGCACCGAGCCTGCCAGGAATTGCCCGGCCGAGCAGGGCGCAGCGCTGGAGCGCGCCTGTTTCCACCCTGGACGAGGCCTTAGTCAGACTGTACTTGTGAGCCTGGATGAGTTAAGCCTGCCAGGCACCAGTACTGGATAGGTGACTTTATAAGGCACAATGAAAGTATATATATATATGTAGAGGTATCTGTACCGTGTTAGCCGAGCTTAATAATCAAAAACGAATGGACGATACCGTTCTGTCGCTAACAAAATGCTTTTATTTGTGCGAGCTTTCGAGATACACTGATCTCTTCTTCCGGCGGTGTTACAATGAATGAAACTACAATGAAGTCATAAAACGCATACTGCACAGGGGGGAGGGATAAGCTCGCAGATCACATTCCAGTATGTACTGTTTTAAAGTAAAACCCTTATTTTGGCTTCATTCATTGTAACACCGCCGGAAGAAGAGATCGGTGTATCTCGAAAGCTCGCACAAATAAAAGCATTTCGTTAGTCACAGAATGGCATCGTCTATTCATTATATATATCTATATCTATATATAATAGAACAGGGGGGCAGCTGGCACTCCCATCAAAGTGAAATGGTATGGTGCCTGTCCTGTAGAAATAAACAGAGAACGCAGTCAACCCTAACAAGAGGACAGCACTCAAGGATAAATGGCAACAAATAAACCTGTATTCAGATGGTACAGCACAAACAAGACCAACGTTTCAGTCCTTGTAAGACCTTCCTCAGCACTACCCTGAGGAAGGTCCTACAAGGACCGAAACGTTGGTCTCGTTTGTGCTGCACCATCTGAATACAGGTTTATTTGTTGCCATTTATCCTTGAGTGCTGTCCTTTGTCTTCTCTTGCTAGAGTTGACTGCTTTCTCTCTCTCTGTCCACACACACACACACACACACACACACACACACACACACACGTATTTAAGTTGTATGATTATATATTTTATATATAAATATTTATATATAATGCAACTTAAATACATACATGTGTGTGTGTGTGTGTGTGTGTGTGTGTGTGTGTGTGTATATATATATATATATATATATATATATATATAATATTTTTTTGAGAGAATATAAGATGTGGATGAAGTACAATAACAAATAACCTTGACAGATAATATCTCTGTTACATTATAACGTGTCTTACCTTACAGGACTCATGCTGCGTAGCACGATAACCTCAGGCATTACATCAGGTGTTATCTGTGAGGTCCTTGCTACTGTTACTCACATTTCCTCCTTTCTTTCAAATAAATACACCAACAAATAAAAAGAGACCAGCAGCAGCAGAGCGGCCTGGGAACACAGAGAGCGGGTTTATGTACAGTGACAAATACAGAACATTCTCCGCTGCTGCGGTATAATGTATCACTCAATAATATAATATACAGCGAGCTCAGCCCCTCCGTGACGTCACGTCCGCCCAGGGGAGCTCCAAGCTTGCGTGGGTGACGTCACGCGGTGGGCTGTGTGACGTAAGAGCGGAGGAAGCTGGGTTTTGGCGCCACTGGGGAACGTGGAGCAGGCGGGAGTGTGCAGGAGCAGAGTGAGTGAGTGGGTTACTGTGTGTACAGTATGTAGGACACTTTGTGCATTCAGTGACTCTGTCTGTGCAATGATCACGAGTCTTTGCATATATCTGCAGGACTGTATACAGGGCTGTGCAGGAATGTATACTGTATATAGGGCAGTGCAGGAATGTATACTGTATATAGGGCAGTGCAGGAATATACAGTATACAGGGCAGTGCAGGAATGTATACTGTATACAGGGCAATGCAGGAATGTATACTGTATATAGGGCAGTGCATGAATATACAGTATACAGGGCAGTGCAGGAATGTATACTGTATACAGGGCAATGCAGGAATGTATACTGTATATAGGGCAGTGCAGGAATATACAGTATACAGGGCAGTGCAGGAATGTATACAGGGCAGTGCAGGAATGTATACTGTATACAGGGCAATGCAGGAATAAATACTATATATACACAAAGGGGCTTGGCGATCAGCACCGCTTACTAAATATGGCCCATTATGGTTCATGACTAATTTTTTTTTAAAGTTGCATGCTCCAGTGGTAGCAAAGAGGTTAATGTAATCACTCCTATAATGTCATTTTTATAGTTGCTATTATCTCAAAAAAAAAAATGTAAATTGAATTTATGCTCCTAGGCTCAACATTGAGGTTTAATTAAGTATTTTTAGAACTGTACGAAGGAAGAAGGGATCCCTAATAAATTCCACTGGGGTTACGAGCTATTAAATGTTTCTTTCTACCTATGATAATGAGCAGGGGTTGATTATAATGCCCATTATAAAATTCATCTTGCCGTTCCTCCATGAGTTCCGTTTGGGGAAAGGAATGTGGGAAGATAGATTCATCTTTCAAAAAAAGAATCCCTCAAGAGGCCAATTTATTTTCCTCATGCAGAAATATATTCACTTGTAATGTGAATAATAAAAAGGGGTGTGAAGTCTGCTTTTGGTAGAGGTACTTTGAATTAATTTATAAGATAAATTAAGGCAATGGAAATTGTTCATCTAAATTGGCCCCAATTCTACCTTTTTTGACTTGTTGCCCTTTGATCATGATCTCTGGTTATAATAGTTTGTCCGCTTAACGCAAGGGTGGGCAATTCTAGTCTTCGAGGGCCACCAACAGGTCAGATTTTAAGGATATCCCTGCTTCAGCACAGGTGGTGCAGTCTTCAATTGAGCCACCTGTGCTTAAACAGGGATATCCTTAAAACGTGGCCTGTTGGTGGACTTTGAGGACGAGTTGTCTACCCCTGGCTTAATGGATGTGTGTGAGAAGCAAACAATTGTATATTAAATAAACAAGGTGCAGCAACTAGTTCTTAAAGTTGCAAACCACGCAATGTATGTATGTCTTTATTTAGATAGCGCCATTAATGTACATAGCGCTTCACAGCAGTAATACACAATAATAAAACAAATAATACAAATAACACATAAAGGGAAGAAGTGCTTCAGACATAAAAAGTAACATTTAGGAAAAGGGGTCCCCGCTCGGAAGAGCTTGCAATCTAATTGGTAGGTAGGAAGAACGTACAGAGACAGGAGTGTATTCTGGTAAGTGCGTTTGAAGGGGGCAAAGGTTTATGTACGAGGTGTAAATTATCAGCCACGGAGCTACTCATACAGTATGCTTCCTTAAGCAGCTGGGTCGTAAAGGTGGATAGAGAGGGTGCTAGTCGGGTATTGAGGTGTGGGGCAGTCTGTGAGAGGTTTAAGGCGGGAGAGGGCTTTAGATACAAAAGGGATTGTATGTGAATGTGTGCTTAAGTGGAATTTTTATTTTCCAATATAAAAAGTGCCGGAGGTAAAACCTTAAGCCCCTTATTGGTCATATTTATTAAGGAATCGTCTGCTACAAGGCGCCTCTCTGGCTCCGGATGGCGCAGCCCATTCATGTCAATCTACTATATATTTCTGAAAGCACTGTATGTCTGCGTCCCTAGCGGCAATCTCATTGGTCCCTTGGCCTGCCCGCCCCCGCACCTCTCATTGGCCTGAGGCAGAGTGACGGGCAAAAAAACACACACACACACACACCCCCCCCCCCTCACACACCCCCCCCTCACACACACACACACACACACACACACCCCCCTCACACACACACACACCCTCACTCTCCCCCGTCAGTTGGACCGCAGCTCACCTTCCACACACACACCCCCCCCCTCCTCTCCCGGTGCCCCTCACTCTCTCCCCCCACCTCACCCAAATCCCCACGCTCCGCAACATCCCCAGCCGCACCATCACCCTCACCGTGCGCCGCGGCCCTCCTGCTCAGCAGCAAACTCCAGGCTCCTCCCCCCTCGCGGCGCGGGCCTTTTGCTCTCCCCCTCACGTGCGCCGCTACTGGAGAGGGGAAGCGCGGGCCGGGCCTCCTGCTCTCCCCCTCACGTGCGCCGCTACCGGAGAGGAGAAGCGCGGGCCGGGCCTCCTGCTCTCCCCCTCACGTGCGCCGCTACCGGAGAGGGGAAGCGCGGCGCGGGACTCCCCCTCACGGCGCCGCTACCGGAGAGGGGAAGCGCGGCGCGGGACTCCCCCTCACGTGCGCCGCTACCGGAGAGGGGAAGCGCGGCGCGGGACTCCCCCTCACGTGCGCCGCTACCGGAGAGGGGAAGCGCGGCGCGGGACTCCCCCTCACGTGCGTCAGCTCCCGGACGGAGGGGAAGCGCGGCGCGAGACTCCCCATCACGTGCGCCGGCTCCCGGACGGAGGGGAAGCGCGGCGCTGGTCTCCTGCCACTCTTGCCCCCCCCCAGCTTCCCGAACTCACCTCCTGCCCCAGCCAGATGCCACGGGGTCAAGGTAAGTCACCCACCGTCTCCCACCCACGCACTGTCACCCAGTCACCCACACACCCACCCAGTCACTTTCACCCAGTCACCCACCCACCCAGTCACCCACCCACTCACTCAGTCACCCACCCAGTCACTTTCACTCAGTCACCCACCCACTCACTCAGTAACACACCCACCCACTCACTTAGTCACCCAAAAACTCACTTAGTCACCCACCCACTCACTCACTCAGTCACCCACTCACTCAGTCAAGTCAGTCTCCCACCCAGTCAGTCTCCCACCCAGTCAGTCTCCCACCCAGTCAGTCTCCCACCCAGTCAGTCTCCCACCCAGTCAGTCTCCCACTCACCCACCCAGTCAGTTTCCCACTCACCCACCTATTCAGTTTCCCACTCACCCACCCATTCAGTTTCCCACTCACCCACCCATTCAGTTTCCCACTCACCCACCCATTCAGTTTCCCACTCACCCACCCATTCAGTTTCCCACTCACCCACCCATTCAGTTTCCCACTCACCCACCCATTCAGTTTCCCACTCACCCACCCATTCAGTTTCCCACTCACCCACCCATTCAGTTTCCCACTCACCCACCCATTCAGTTTCCCACTCACCCACCCATTCAGTTTTCCACTCACCCACCCATTCAGTTTCCCACTCACCCACCCAGTCTCACCCAAAACCACCCACCCAGTCACTGACCCCACCCACCCACTCACCGACCCCACCTACCCACTCACTGACCCACCCAGTCACCGACCCCAGTCACTGACCCACCCAGTCACCGACCCTGAAAAAGTCACCCAGTCACCGACTCACCCACCCAAAGTCACCCACCCACCCAAAGTCACCCACCCACCAACCCAGAGTCACCCACCCACCCACCGACCCAAAGTCACCCACCCACCGACCCAAAGTCACCCACCCACCGACCCAAAGTCATCCACCCCCCGACCCAACTCACCCACCCAACTCACCCACCCAACCACCGACCCAAAGTCACCCACCGACCCAAAGTCACCCACCCACCGACCCAAAGTCAAACCGACCCAGTCACCCACCCACCCACCGACCCAAAGTCACCCACCCACCCACCCAAAGTCACCCACCCACCCAAAGTCACCCACCCACCGATCCAAAGTCACCCACCCACCGATCCAAAGTCACCCACCCACCGACCCAAAGTCACCCACCCACCGACCCAAAGTCACCCACCCACGACCCAAAGTCACCCACCCACCAACCCAAAGTCAAACCGACCCAAAGTCACCCACTCAGTCACCAACCCACCCACCCACTCAGTCAAGTGTCACCCACCCACCCACACAGTCACCCACACACTCACTCAACTCAGTCACCCACCTAGCTGTCAAGGGGGTGAGGAAGCCTAACCCTGTCGTACGCCCCCCCCAAAATTACATCCCGGGCAACGCCGGGTCTCTCAGCTAGTAGTCTATAAAGTATCTTGTAGCACAGGGGAGCGCAAACTTTCCTCGCTACGCCCCCTCCTTATCTTGTCTTCGGCGTCAAATTACGCCACGGGTCACCTGACGTCACGCTGCCATGGTGACGGCATGTGACCCGCGGCATCATTTGACGCCGTGTTGCCATGGCCATGCGTTGCCGAAGACAAGATAAGGGACGTTGCACAGGCCTCACGCGATCCCCCGGCAATTAATTTAAATGCCTTGGGGACGAGCGCGGGACCTCTGCAACAGCTGTGGCCCCACCCCCCCAAAAAATCTTGCGCATCCCGGTTGTAACAGAAGAGATTCTTAATAAATATGACTTCATATGTATGAAAGGTAACCAATAAAATATTGTTTACGTTAATCTGGCAATTATTCACAAGGAAGGAAGGTAGGGACCCGATACAATGCGGCAGCTACAGACCAATATTCCTCCTCAATTCGGACTTAAAAATATACAGCAAAATTCTAGCAAACAGACATAACCCGATCTTGCCGAGCTTGATCCACAAAGACCAGGTAGGATTTGTTTCAGGCAGACAAGCTTCGGACAACACTCGGAAAATACTAAACATTATCGACCACGTGCACCTGGTGGGGGCTAAGGCATTCTTGCTGAGCCTGGATGCCGAAAAAGCTTTTGTTAGAATCACGTGGGATTTTTTAGACCAAACGATGATTAAATTCGGCTTCAGGGGGCCCTTCCTAGAAGGAGTGTGAGCACTGTATAAAAACCCGGTGGCCTTTGTAAAACTCCCAGACGGAGCCTCGACCCCCATAAAAATTAAGAATGGTACACGACAGGGCTGCCCTTTATCCCCTCTCCTTTTTGCATTGTCAATCGAGCCCCTCGCGGCAACAATCAGACAAGAGTTGAACATAAAAGGAGTCGTCGTCGTCGGGGACACAGAGTACAAGATATCCCTATTTACGGACGATGTTATTCTATATATGACCTCCCCCATGGTGACTCTCCCTAACCTCCAGTCCCAATTAGAGAAATTTGGCCAGATATCAGGGTACAAAAATAACAGCGACAAATCAGAAGCCCTGAATCTATCCCTTTACGCCCTGGATGTAAAGCTTTTACAACTTAACTTTAACTATAAATGGAGCTCTACGGGCATAAAATATCTAGGGATTAAAATACCTGCCAAGTTTTCAGCACTATTTAAAAGTAATTTTCCCGACCTATTTTCGGAAATTAAAAGAGACCTTCAGAGATGGAATAAATACCACATTTCGTGGCTCGGAAGGGTGGTCTAACGCCTGTATGCCCGCAGACCTGACCAGTCCCCAGTACTGAGGTGGGTAAGGGTATAACACGCACCCACAGCTGTGAGGGCGTGCCCGGAGTGTGGTAAGTTGCGTTGCCGGGCCTGGTGAGTAAGGGTAAACATTATACTTGCTGAGTCCGGGGTGGTAGAGGTCGGAGGGTAATGTCCAAGAGCCAGAGTTCAGGGGCTGGAGAGATCAGCGTAGTGATGTCCGAAAGCCAGGTGTCAAGGGCAGGAGAAGGCAGCGTAGTCAAGTCCAAAGCAGAGTTCAAGTTCAAACCAAAGGAATCCAAACAGGGGCAGGGACAGGAACCAGGGCTGAAACAGACAAGGGAGCTAGGCATAGACACTGCACACACAGGAGCTACAGGAAAGCTATGCAGAGCAAGGACTGAGAGGACAGAGTGGGGTTATATAGGAAGAAGGGTCAATAGAGGTGAGGGGTGGAGCAGTTGTTTGTTTGAGTAATTGCAGGGATAGGTCCGGAGGGCAGGGGATGAGACAGGGAAATAATCCAGGGCAATAGCCTGCAACTGACGGGGGGCAGAGCCAGTACATGGGACGGCAGATAACTAGAGCGGGTGCGCGCGCCTTCTGTAAGATTGTTATGCGCGCGCACCGAGCGTGTGCCTGGGCGTGGGGGATGTATCGCGGAGGAGGAGCTCGGCATGAGAGGCAGAGGGGAAGAAGGAGCGGTGGAGCCAGGTACGGTAAGGGCTGGGGTAATGGAGGCACACCGAGGGGCGCGTGTCCATCGATGAGTGACAAGCGATCGGTAGCGCGCGCGTACCCTGAACGCGTGCCAGGGCATGCGGACCGTGCCGCGGAGGAACGGCTCAAGGAGGAGGAGAGAGAGTGGGGAAGTAGGGAAGCAGGACAGGTAGCCGCTGTGGGACCTGGGGTGACGGAGACACGCTGGGAAGCGCGAGTCCCCCGATCCGTTACAGGTGGCATGGGTTAAGATGAATATCCTTCCCAGGCTTCTGTATTTTTTCCAGACTCTTCTGATCTGCATTCCGCTGGCAGATCTAAAACATATTCAAAATAGTATCTTCCACTTCACATGGAAAGACAAAACAAACCGGGTAGCTAGATCGGTAATGTTAGCCCCAAAGGAGTATGGAGGTCTAGGTGTACCTGATATAATAAACTATTACTACGCAGCCCACCTAAAACAAGCGGTGATCTGGAACAATGATCCAGCGTTTTGCTGCTGGTTTGAGATCGAGGCCTCCTACGTCTCTCCTCTGTCTCTTGGAGCAATACTTTGGTCCGAAGGGGGAGGGGAGATATTATCGGGCAGGACGGGACTGGGGGCCATGAGGTGCACATGGAAGATTTGGGCAAAAACAAAAAACAGGCACGGACTGGCATCCTCCCCTTCCATTCTCACTCCCATTTTTGGGAACCGGGAGTCCCCCACCCCCCTGGGGTGTGACCCTAAAGACTTCGCGCAGTTCCAGAGAGCTAACATACGAAAAGCATCAGACCTACTGAACAAAGGGTCGGTGATGGCACTTGCGGAGCTGCAGGAGAAACACCAACCAGTGAAATTCCCTCTGTATGGGTTCTTCCAGATCAGACATTTCCTTCACACAGTATCCAAAAAGTCTAAGTTTAAAGGCCCAACGCCCTTTGAAAGTGTTTGTGGGGTCCAGCTGTACCAGAGGGGTCTGATCTCGGAGATCTACTCGGAGCTAGCACGGTCCAAGATACCCGCCAACCATAACTATATGATGAAATGGGCTGAGGACCTCAATTTGGAAATAGAGATGACTGGGAGGACATCTGGGAGGCAGCAGCTAAAACCTCAATCTGCACAACCATCAAGGAAAACACCTACAAAATCCTATTCCAGTGGTACCTATCCCCGAGTAGGCTGAGCCACATTTTCCCAGGCCTCCCCAACCTCTGCTGGAGGGGTTGTGGTCAGTGTGGAGACCTGGTCCATATACTGTGGACGTGCCCCGGAGTCCAGACATTCTGGAGCATGGTCCGAGGCCTGATAGAGGAGATTTCCGAGGAGGAGACCAGTCTGGATCCGCTGATGTTCCTCCTGGCAAAACCTGCGGAGGTAGCCTCTGCCCCTCATAAAAAAACTGATTGCACACGTACTCACAGCAGCGCGCTTACAGCTTGCTGGAAGAAAATAAACCCCCCAACAAAACAAATGGTTCTTAGACGAGTGAATGAGGTGAAACGCATGGAGTACTTAACGGCTCTCTTGAACCAAAAGACCGAACAGTTTTACAGGGTCTGGGACCTTTGGCCTTATGGTTGAGCTGCTCGCGGGTGTCCGGGGGGAGGTCCTTTGGGCTTTGCCTCCGGGCTCCTGGGTCCGGTCATGGTCGTGTGCCGCGGTGCCCCGGCTTCGGGGGGGTCTCCGATGGGGTGGGGGGCCACCCCCTCTCCCCTTCCCCGTCCCTTTGTCCTACCCCAGCCCCCCCAACACCCAGCCCCCCGCCCCTCTCCCTCTTTCTCTTTCCTCCTTCCCCTCTTTCTCTCTATCCTTTGTTTCCTCCCAGAGAAGTACGACAGATTGTTAGTACATTAATACAGCCTCCTACCAGGGGCAGGGGCCAAGCTCTAGCCTTTTCGCTTCCATATACCAAAAGGTTATTAATTTTTGAGATTTACTGTGAAACCTTTTCTGAGACTCATATGTACCTTTTCCCCAAGAATGCCCCTGATATTGTGATGTACTCGTTTGGTAAAAAAACCAATAACAATTTTGAAACAAAAAAATATTGTTTACGATGGAGTTTCGGAAGGTATTGAATCAGCCCCCTTAGAGGTGGTGTTCTTGTTGAACACTCAGAGATGGAGAAGGACAGAGGGGAGTATAGTCTTGAAGACAAGACAACACCTTGTTCCATAGGCTTCGACTTAGGTAACCCAGACTGTGCTGAAAAACTGCAATATGGCCGGTATAGGCTTATCGAGATCCATGTTAAAATGGATAAGAAGTAAAGTGACTCATTTGCTTGTTATTCTGCTCAAGGATGTCTTCTCTCTACCCCCTTTGTATCTAAAGCCCTCTCCTACCTTAAACCTTTCTCACTTTCTGCCCCGCACCTCTGGAATGCCCTTCCCCTCAATACCCGACAAGCACCCTCTCTATCCACCTTTAAGACCCATCTTAAGACACACTTGCTTAAAGAAGCATATGAGTTGCAGCGTGGCTAATACTATACACGATACATAAAGCTTGGCCCCCTGCAGACGCACTTACCTGAATGCCCTCTTACTGTCTCTGTATGTTCTCCCCACCAATTCGATTGTAAGCTCCCCGGAGCAGGGACTCCTCTTCCGAAATGTTATTTTTATGTCTGAAGCACTTATTCCCATGATCTGTTATTTGTATTATTTGTTATTTATAGGATTGTCACGTGTATTACTAATGTGAAGCGCTATGTACACTAATGGCGCTATATAAATAAAGACATACATACATTACCCAGAATCCCTCGCTGCAGTGGAAGCATGTATGCTAGAAGATAATGGGGAAATGCAGGGTTGCAGATCTGTCTGAGACATGCAAATGTACCCACAAGTGTTATTTTTATTTGTTGTACACTACAATGGATTTAGTCTTTTATTTTTATTTTTTCCCCACCATAATGTTTTTAATGTCTGGTGATTATAGACTTGGTACAATTATTTTCTCATTGTCCAAATTCCTTTTTGCACACATTTAACACTCCATAATAACGTAATCCAGTATTTGTATCTGCAATGTACTGTATATATTTAATGTGCTTGGTAATTATGAAATCATTCGTTACCCAAAGAGTATTTTATTTTCTCCTTTTAGCAAAAAAGAAGATGGTAAAACCAGGCACAAGGCAGAGAATGGATTCTTCAGCAATAGATGTGGATGAGCAGTTCTTGTCCCTTCCCGACAAGCTGAGAGAGAGGCTGCTTCCTTTCCAGAAGGAGGGGGTCAAGTTTGCACTGGAGAGAGAAGGAAGGTAAAAAAATAAATAATCCTTTTCCTTAGATACGTGGTATGAAGTGGATTAGTCGGATGCTAATGTTTCTGATCTGTGACGGTTGCTCCATATACCCTTGAATATAAGAATCTTAAGATGTTCATGTGAAATCCCACTTATATTGTCAGCTTAGTAAAAAAGAAAACTCAATTTTCGAGTAGTACAGCTGATGCTGTAGCACCTGGTGTCAGAAAACGGACATTAGAATACAGGCAAGGTGTGTCCCTGGCAGGGAGACTCTCAGGAGACACTCAGACTCTCTCTCAGCCAAAGTTAATAGTATAGGTGCTAACGGGGGTTATAAATCAAATTGAACAAGTGAGAGAGGAAAGAAACCCCAGTAAATGTTGCACACTAATAAGCAATAATGTAAAAAGAATAATATGGTTACTATGCTAAAATATAACTTTTAATACAAATACTTGATCAAATAAGTGAGTGACAAATTAATATATAATATACAGTGTGTTTGTGACCATCTCATATATAAATAGACATAATGGTCATAGTTACATCGTAGATGAGGTTGAAAAAAGACATATGTCCATCAGGTCCCACCTCTGCTAAATTTACAGAGAGACAGATTTAGGAGAGAGTAAATTGATTCTAGCAGCAGCGGTTAGGAAAGATTTTAGGGAGACAGGTGAGGGGCAGAAAGGCCGGTCAGCAGAAGGTTACAGTAGTCGAGACGGGAGAGGATGAGGACCTGCAGTTTTAGCAGTAAAGCAACAGAGGAGAGGGCGTGTAATTGCAATGTTGCAGAGGAAAAAACGGCAGGTTTTAGCTTTGTTTTGAATGTGGGAGAGGAGTCAAATGTGACCCCTAGGCAGCGTGCTTGTGAAATTGGGTGTATGATAGTGCTGCCAACAGTAATGTAGAAGGGGCAGTAGTGCCAGGCTTTCGGGAGAAACATAAGGAACTAATTTTTTACATGTTATCTTTGTCGGCGGAGGGCCATCTAGGATAATCTAGCAGAGCGACATTGAGAGACTTTGGTCTGTACAGCAGGTGTAATGTTAGGGGTTGAAAAGTACATTTTTGTGTCATCAGCATAGAGGTGATATTTGAAACCAAGAGATGGGATAAAGTCACCTAGAGAGTGTGTATAAAGAGAAAAAAAGAAGAGATCGGAGGAGGAAGAGGTGTTTTTCGCAAACAAGACACTGAAAGTATTATGCGAGAGGTAATCCAGGATAGAGCTATGTTAAAGATACTAAGAGTACAGAGAATGTGAAGAACGGGCTGGTCCACAACATCAAAGCCTGCAGAGTGGTTGAGTAATATGAGCAGGGTGTAATGACCTTGGTCTTTGGCAGCATGGAGGTCATTAGTTATTTTAGTGAGGGCTGTTTCAGTGGAGTGAGCAGTGCAGAAGCCAGATTGTAAAGGATCTAGGAGAGAATAGGAGATAAGAAAATGGAGCAAGCGAGAGAATACAAGGCGTTCAAGGAGTTTAGAGACAGGGCAATAGAGAGAAAGGGTCAAGCATGCTGTTTTTGAGAAGGGTATAACTGTTGCGTGCTTGACGAAGGTTGGAAAGGTATCAGAGTTGAAGGGAGGAGTTGAAAATGTGTGTCAGTGTTGGAATTAGAGTGGGAGCAATAGGTTCAAGGGAAATGGGGTCCAGAGGGCAAGTAGTAGAGGGAAAGAGGAGGTTAGCAGCGACACATCCTCCTATGTGACAGTAAAAAGAGTCAAGGAAAGCAAGAGGAGAGTTAGGAAGAGATGTAGAATATGAGAAGTATACAGAAGTGGTGGTCTGAGTAGACTCAAAAACAGAAGAGTGCGTGGGTCAAATTTCCGGGTGTTGATTAGTGAAGAAAAGTTGGTTTATTTAGCCTGGGAGAAGGCAGAGTTGAAACAGAATAAAATACAGTTGTGAAGAAAGTCTGCTGAGATTTCCCCCAGAGACGTATAGAGCAGGGGAGCACACCTTTTTGGAGCTGTGCCTCCCTGTCTGCTCCCCCTCGCTCTTGCGCCCCCCTTACCTTGTTTGTCGGCGTCAAATGACGCCGCAGGCTCACGTGACCCCATTGCCATGGAGACGGACGTTTGACGTCACTCCGCATGACACCGCGGCGTCATTTGAGGCAGCGTTGGATGCGTCACAGCAACTTCTGAATCCCGGTAAATGAGTTGCAGAGGCCTCACGCAATCCGCCGGCATTTCATTTAAATGCCTCGGGGAAGAGCGCGGGGCCTCTGCAACTGCCCGTGGCCCCCCCCCCCCCCCCACATATCCTGCGCCCCCCACTTTGCACACCGCTGGTTTAGAGCATCGAGTACAGGAGCGGAGCATGCATCTGGCAGTTTAGACATGGTCTAGGGTTTAGAACGGAGAGAGCTTGTAGATAAAGAGAGGCGATCAGGAGTTGTAGTTCATGACCAGGTTGCAAGCGTCTGAAGAAGTGAGCAGAGCACGATGGAGTCGGGAGCTAGTAGGTTAAAGGAACACAAGTCTCTCTGCAGAAACGAGGGGTAGATGGAGGTGAAAAGGAGACCTTAAAGAGCATGTAGATGAGATGATGGTCAGATAAACAAAAGGGGGAAAAGGGGAAATCAGAGAGAGAAAAGTTTTCGGGTGAAAACCAGGTCCAGATAGTGGCCATACTTGTGAGTGCTAGCTGCAGTCCATTGGCGAAGACCAAAAGAAGGGGTTAGAAAGAGAGATAAAGTGGGAACACCAAGGAAAAGAGGAGTCATCAATATGACAGTTAAAGTCCCTGAAGCGAAGGGGAGAGGGGAAAACCAGGATTCAATGTCAGAGAGAAAGATAGAAGGGGTATGAGTAGGTAGTTGGGCGATAGATGATCCCCACGTGGAGTGGGAGAGGAGAAAAGAAGCTGGCCAGGGTGAGCCTCAAAGGAAGAGAAAGAGAGGGGAGGTATAGGAAGGGTTCGGTAATGGCAGACTGAGTAGAGGAGTAACCCCAATGCCTCAACCCCTGCCATCAGGACTCGGAGTGTGGGGGGAAAGGGCCACCATAAGAGAGGGCAGCTTCCAGTGTAGGGTCAGACTGTGAGTCAAGTATCAGTTATAGTAAATAGGAGCAGAGAGAGAAAAATCATGTATAGAGAGGAACTTGTTAGAAAGGGAGCATGCATTCCAAAGGGCACAGGAGAAAGGGAGAGGGCAGGGAGGGTGACGGGATGGGTATGAGATTAGAGGCGTTTATATCACAAGGAGGATAAGTTGGATGTGGGAGGCGAAGCTGAAAGCATGTAAGAATAAGACGGGGACCAAGGTTGGTAGAGAGATCCTCAGAAGCATGGAGGAGAAGCATGGCAAGAAAGGCGCATGAAGAGAAATTTTCAAGGGGTGTGTTTTAGTGCAAGCTGTCAATGGAGTGATGTCAAAAGGGCACGGATAGGAAAGGAGCGCATGAGAAGTGGAGAAGGAAGGAGCGATGGAATTTGAGGAATTCGGAGTATGGTAGAAAGAAAAGTTTAGTTTGGAAAAAAGTAAGGTTAGACGAAATATAAATAGTAGACGAGGCACGGCAGTGGTGGCAGTGCTATTTTAGAGGTGGGTGAGGGATGGACACTGAAAATGACATTGGGATAAGGGTAAAGAGCAAGATGTGAGAAATAAACATTTGAATGGTGGTGCTCCAGAATGTTGATTGAAGAGCGCTGTATCTTGTTGAGTCTTTGATAGAAAATGTCCTCCTGTCCAACTCGGAACAACTCTAGAAAACTTCCATACCACTTATAAAAACAGGACTTTGCAACCCCTCGCCTTGCCGTCACTCGAGAGCTTCCCAATATCAAGGCCCAGTCTCATTTTTATGAGAAGCTATACACCCATCAGATTAGCACACTAGAGAGATGATGGTTCAATTTAGCATAACGATTACAGACGGGGTGTAGAGTATTCACAGCAGACAACGTAGACTGTTCAATATAGCAGCGGTGCGCAAACTAGGGGGGGGGGGATTAACTGCGGGGGGTGCAGGGTTTACAGAGGCCCCGCGCGCCTCCCATAGGCACTTAAATTAAGTGCCGGGGAAGCGGCGAAGGCCTCTGTAAACCTTACATACCTTACAGCCTGCTTCTGGAGACATGTCAATTGACGCCACGGGGACCACGGTGAGGAGGAGGGGGGCACGCGGAGAGGACAGCCGGAAGGGGGGGGGCGCAGGGGAAAAAGATTGTGCTCCCCTGCAATATAGCCTACAAAAGTAGTCTTGCAAAAAGTGATGGGCAGTTGCAAGGATTTAGAGCAGAAAGTGTAGCATACCTGAAAACCAGGAATCCAAGGCCACTGGCTGTGCAGCTGACCACTTATTCCATTTCTTCCACTTATGTGTTATACTCCCATATTGTATGCCACTTAAAATGGGCCACTTGACAGATGGGAAGCACCTTGCTCCCTGCAGAAGCTGCTCCCCCCCTCTCTCTCTAAATATCTAGGCCTAAGATCACGTGATCACAATTAATTTCTGCCCAGACTCAGGTCTGTTAACACATGAGGCACAGAAGATAAATATAATGTTAGTTATAATCAGACAGTTCTCATACCTATGTTAGCAGTTCGGTTTGCTTATTTTTCCAGCATAGCAGATGTTAATTGCAAAGACAGGAGTTCTTATAAATTATGATTTTTTTTTTCTTTTAAAAGGGAAAAAAACAATAGTTTTTCATTACCACGCAAGGAAGTTGTTCCTTTATGAGCGAAGATTTTTCATATAATGTTAGCATCTTGCGTTCCGAGCATGTCCTGCTGTTTTTAATAACCCAAAATCTGTAGCTTCGGAGGTTACCATGGTAACTTTTAGACTGCGGCAGCTCTGGGGAGAGCTTCATTTTAACCTCCCGGAGCCCTTTAATATTTCAGATGCTTATTATATCTACTGAACGAAGCATCCGATTGTAAAAAATAAAAACAACGTTGGAAATGGTCTTTATTTCTTAAAGTAGAAAAACAATTACTGTATGAGTAAGTATACAAGGCAATCGACGCGGACTGACGCTTTACAACTGGGGAAGCAGGAAGACGGAAAACTCCTCTGTAAGTGGCCTGCAATTAACGAAGGTCCCTTCCCAGCGCTCAGCGGGTTCATCCAACTCTCTTTAACCATTTCTTTGTTTTAGTTTTCATTTTGGCAGAAGCTTTACCTGATGGTAAAACAGTGATGGTCTTATTGTGTATAATGCTGCGCTTATAGTGACGCGACGTCACGTCAAAACATGCATTGCTGCCGTCGCGCGCGCTTCTAGTAAGCGCGACGGCTTGGTCGCGATCGCTGGAAGTCATCTCAATTTGATTTTTCCAGCGACCCGTAGCCTGACGTCGCCGGCACTATAAGCGCAGCCTAAAGCACGATCCAGAAAAAGTATACATCTCGGATTGGTTTGAATTTGAATTTTTATCTCACATAATATCCTAACTCTGTGGCTAGGATTGTGATATATATATATTTTTTTTTTTTTACTCGCCCTCTTTTCATTTGTAATCTTTATTATGCAAATGTGTTTCCAGAGTGTTCTTCATCTTCACGACATCTCATTAGTCACTGACTGGTTTTCTTCTTCCATTTCCCATCATCATTAAAAAATGTTTTATTTGTAATAAGAGTAAATGATTTCTGTGTTATTTCTTCTTGATTGTTCCTGGTATTCTGTTGATTTCACCTTCACTCAGACTAATAAAACTGTTTTTTTTTTTTTTTTTTTGTTTTTAAATATAAAAAATAACCTGTAAACTTGACCTCTCTGATTTTAATTTTAATAAACACGTTTTTACACATCCTGGTTCTAATCCACTTAGATTGTACTCTCTCCCTTTGCTTTGGGATCAGAATTGGCGCAGAGAAATCTCGTTTCTACGTACTAAGCTGAAAAATATATATTTTTGGCGTAGAGAAATGGCTTGCTCTTGGCATACAGATGTTGATGGTGTGTACTAACAAATAAGGTCGCGTCCGACGGATCCGACGGCGCTCGAGCCAAATCCAAACCAATGGAGGCCAATGCGCGTGTCCATAGTGCCCGCGTGCACGCGAGGGCAGATACTTGGCGAGACCAACTTGTTTGTCTTTGGTGCGCGATGGCCGGGTCACCTGCGTGATTCAGCCAATGAGGGCGAACCGCTCACGTGATGTCACGGGCACGCCCCTCCCTCCCGACACGCCCCCATCGTTCAACCCTGCGGGACACAGATCTCGGCAAGTACAGGTGCGCGGGACATCACTCGCGCCTGTACTATGACCGAGGCCTAATATTTCTATGCGCTTCAAAATCGTAAACATTCCACTTGGTGCAAAACTTCGACTTTTTAGTGTTGGTGCAGAATTACGTTGCTATCTATCAACCCAAATGTTTTCCTGCACAGTTGTTTCATTACATAGGTTAACAAAATATAATGATATTATACTCATTAATATGTACTAACACTAGTTCTAAAAACAAATATACGGAACTGGTTTAATTTAAATGGATGAAATCAGATATTCAAAGTGACTCAATGCATCAAAAATAATTGATGAAAAGAGAATTCTATAGGTCAGGCGGCTTGTTTAGTAACTGTTCTCATACTTGGAGCAGACGTTCTTGCAACCGTTAGCGGAATATGTTGTGTTAACGCTGGTGTGTTATTGAACAGTAGTGCTGTAGGAAACAATGGTTAATAAGAACCTGTAAAACAGGGGTTCTCTACTCCAGTCCTCAAGGCCCCCCAACAGGTCAGGATATCCCTGTTTCAGCACAGGTGGCTCAATCAGTGGCTCAGTCGAAGACTACAGGAAAGGGTAGGTAGACAAATACATTATATTCTAGAAAATAAAGAGATGAAATATTCGTGGGATGCTATCATCATACCCATATAATATTTTCAAAGTTTTCTTTGGAATTAAAGTTTATAACGTTTTTATATATTTGGAAGTTTCTTATAAATAAATATGTTGTTCACCTTACTAGTTGGTATAAGTGGTTAACAGCCTTAATGGGCTACACAGAAAGGGATAGCCACTCCCCAGTATGTCTTGTGACTAGTGATGTCACTATAGGGAGATATGAGTATTTATAGATTTCCTCAATGTTCTAGAAACAGGTTTGTCAGAGTTGAGACTGAAGCTTCACTGTGAGTCCTGTAAATAGGTGTGTGTGTGTGTGTGTGTGTGTGTTTTTATGTGTATTGAGGTTCTCCCCATTCATTTCAGTTAAGGAACATGCCCTATATAGTTAGCACCCATAGAAATTGCCCAAGATTGTTCTCTTGCCAGAAGAGGGATGAGCATGTGCTCAGCAGGGAGTTCTATGAGTAGATGTTCCAGAGCATAATCGGATCGGCCCCACAGGAAGGTCCTAAGTAAACTCCTGATCCAACGAGAATAGACTAAGACTGCCATGCACTGAAACGTTATAGGGCCCACAGAGCATAGTGTCCCCTCCCCTCCTCCCCCCAACAAGGGTCCACTTGAGATGAGCGATTATTGATACTAAACAGGAGATTGCCAATACTAAAGGAAATAAGCCTAAATAGCTCTAGGAGTGAGAGCTGCCAGGGGAAGAAGCACAGAGGGAACCATGTTCTTTGCCACCAATTAATGTGTGACATGAAGTCTGCTTTGTCTGGCGAGCATGACAAACGGATGTGAATAAAGTTCTTGTTTGTACTGTAAAAGTTCCTGTCGCCCATCATATATTATAGGAGGTGTATGTAACTGAGTCTCAAAGAACGGTTCTATTATTTTAGTACGAAAGAACCGTTGCTGTATTTGTGTTTAAAAGCTTTGAATTTGTGTAGCCCAAGAACAAATGCATATTTAGGGATAAGAATGTTGTAATTCGCAATTATATGTGCCTGTATGTTCTACTCTGTATATATATTTTTTCTCAATAAAAAGATATATAATTTTTTTTGTTTAACACGTTATTTTGTGTATTATCTCACGTTAACGAGGGTAATAGCGCCTGCTTCATCTGTATATTGATAACGAAGTGGCATTATTTTACAGAATTGGTATTCTAAGTCCTATTATTGTCCGTGCAGTTGCTAATTAATAAGGCTTTATTGAGCCAAATTCTGCCCCAGCAGTATATACTGATAAGGAATCGGTAATGATGATTCAAATCTGTGTGTGGACAGAGGAATTCTCTTTGCCTCACTTCCTAACTGTATGTTGCCAAAATGTTACATTCACCCCTGCTCAAATGCAGTGATACACACAAAGCAGAGTTTTGTAATAGGCTATGACAATGCTAATTTCCATGCACTAGAAATAGCATCTGTTTGAGCTGCCTGTAGATTTTAAACAGAAAGCAATATTGTCCAGTAGGCAATTACTTTAACAGAGGAGTACTGACTGAACAGTTTAGCAACAAAAGCTTGGTGCAGACTGCAAATCAGCTTGGATGTGCATATGAAAGGATGATTAATGTACAGAAACAACTTGCTGTAATGAAGTCGAGCCTTGCTAGTGTCTGTAGCCAAAATGGTTACATCGCACTCCAATAATTAACAACCCAAGTGACATCAAGTACATTAATCATTAACTGTCACACGTGAATAGTAGTCCTTTTGGAAATGTGATATGAAACCTCCAATCTACCTCGTTAAAAAAAAAATATATGCATAAAGAACACAAAAGGTTAGTAATTATAGCACCACACTGCTGGCTTTGTACCCTTTATATTTTATCATTTCTGTGTTTTCTATTGCAAATCACACTTTTCTTTTTTTTTTTTTTTTGCTGCCAGCCGAAAAGTGTGAAATGCCCTTTCCTGGCGTTTTAATAGCACTGTGAATCTGTCTGTAGGAGGTGAGCTAACAGATGAAGGGGGGATATTTACAGAATGCCGGGCGACTGTATTAAAGATTAATTCGCTAGTAGATGATTCTGGGGGAAAATGGTCAATAATAAGTGATTGTACACCTGTTCTAGGCGTCTTCTATATGAGAACATTGTATCACTACTGTAGACGAGCAATGCTCGATTTTAACTTGCTAACACAGTAATTGCCTCTGCAGTCATACATTTCCGACATCGTGCAGGGTTTTCTAGGAAACTAGAAGTGTTGGCTGACCTATACACAGCTGTGCAGCGTGCTAATTTGCAAGCCTGCCACATGTTCCTTGCCCTTCAACAACCTTTAATCTATATATGCAAATAAGCATTCTCCTATTGTAACCAATTGGCGCAACATGAGAATAAACTGGATATGTACAGCCAAAGCTACAGCATCTTTATAGCCCACATGATGGATTGGTTCATAATGGCATTGGATGTTAAACCATAACATCGGAAAATAACTGGCAACACCTTGTCCGATGAAATGGTCCATCCAGTACCCCCCTGTCTCCAGAAGTGGCACTTGGCTGAAGTTTATGGGGGAGAGCCGCTCTCTGCCTCCAGCTGCCCATCCTGTTGGTTGCCATTTCTTAGTCCCTTCTCCATAATGAACTCTTGCACTTTGTCTGTCGCAATCTCCAGTGGTAGCGAGTTCCAGAGGTTGGTTGTGCAGCCAGTATAGACTTTGTTGTGTATGGTAGAGGGTCATTTCAGTGTCGCCTGGTCCCTTTTTATTCTCAAAGTTTGGAAATCACAATTCCCTACTTGGTCTTTTTACACCATTTAAGGTTTTGTACAATTCCATTGTCTCCCCCCAATCGTCTTTTAATGCAGAAATTCCTTCCTGTCCGAGTTAAACTCACATAATGTTCATATTTTACCCCCGAGCATTTCCTTCTCTTTATTTTGCAGATTTTGCTTGTTACAAATCATGACTTTCATAATCTATAGATCAGAAGTGGGCAACTCCAGTCCTCAGGGGACACCAACAGGTCAGGTTTTCAGGATATCCCAGCTTCAGCATAGGTGGCTCAATCAGAAGCCACTGTTTGAGCCACCTGTGTTGAAGCTGAGATATCCTGAAAACCTGACCTGTTGGTGTCCCCTGAGGACTGGGGTTGCCCACTTCTGATCTATGGGGTGTGCAGTTACCATGGTAACCGTAACACCGCACTGGGCAGAGATCCATATTAACCTCCCTGACACTTCATATTTCAAACGCTTACAAATCTGGAGCATCAGATTTCAATAAGTATAAACAGCGTTGAAAAGGGTAAGAAGAGAGAACGAGAGATGAAAACATGGTGATCCGCGCGGGAGCGCCGCGTTACATTGTTTTACATGTTCTGACCACTGATTTGCCGTTTTTATACCAATGAAGTCATTGGTTCAGTTTCTATTGCTTTATTTAAATCTAGGTTTTTCTTAGCTCAGCAGCAAATCCCAGCACATTTATGCAGATCCACTAATTACCATTCTGTGTTTCACACGGGAATATAGCAGTGATACACTGTTTATATTAATGTTTAATTTTTATGTTCTCTCTCTCTTTCTCTAGGTGTCTGTTAGCTGACGAGGCAAGTACATTTCAGCCACTTATTTTATAATAAAATTGTTTTAACATTTTGTTTGAACGTACTAGAGAAATATGATTTTTATATTTAAGGGAGACTGGACTTTTTAATGAAATTCTACTTAAAACGGAATAGGTTATTGATCAATTGATTTAAGACTGAATTGTTATTAATAAGACGTTATAAATGTGTCTGCTGGTTTTTGCTGTTGCCGGTTTAACTTATTTGTTGGCAGAAGATCATTCTCGGCAAACACCTGAGGGGCTCAACTCCAGTCCTCAAGAACCCCCAACAGGTCAGGTTTTAAGGATGCCAGCTTTAGCTTAGGTGGCTCATTTAGTGCCTCAGTCTTTGACAGAGCCACTGATTGTGCCACGTGCTGAAGCAGAGAGACCCTGAAACCTGACCTGTTGGAAGGAGGGGGGGGGGGTTTCGAGGACTGGAGTTGAGCACAGTGTTATAGACCAGTGGTTCCCAATCTGTGCGCCGCGGCGCCCTGGTGCGCCGTGGCTTGCCTAGAGGGGCGCCGCGATTATCCCTCCCCACCACCCCCCCCCCCGATTATCCCTCCCCACCACCCCCCCCCCCCGATTATCCCTCCCCACCATCCCTCCGATTATCCCTCCCCACCATCCCCCCGATTATCCCTCCCCACCACCCCCCCCCCCCCCCCGATTATCCCTCCCCACCATCCCTCCGATTATCCCTCCCCACCATCCCTCCTTAATGCCGGCCGGGCCGCAGGGGATTGGCTGCAGGCAGAGAGGAAGCCGGGGGCGGGGCTTTGTGCAGAGCACACGGTGAGTGTGGGTGTCTGCCTTCCCGCTCCTGGCTCCTCTGTCTGCGGGTGGCTGCGCGGTGTCCCGTCCCCTTCTGCCCCGGGTGATAGAAGGTAGCGGAGGTGCTGGGGGGAGTTGTACATTTGCCTGTCCTGGCGGTGGGTGCAGGGGGAGACAAGGAGCCGTCTGCACGGATCTCCTGCCTTTCCTCCTCCTCTTCTCCCCCCCCCCCACCCCCACACACTCACATCCGTCGCTGCCTCTGCTCTCCACTGTATGTGTGTGTGTGTGTGTATCAGTGTGTGTGTGTGTGTGTGTGTGTGTATCAGTGTGTGTGTGTGTATCAGTGTGTGTGTGTGTATCAGTGTGTGTGTGTGTGTCAGTGACTGTGTGTGTGTCAGTGACTGTGTGTGTGTCAGTGACTGTGTTTGTGTCAGTGACTGTGTGTGTGTCAGTGACTGTGTGTGTGTGTGTGTCAGTGACTGTGTGTGTGTGTGCCTGAGAGACAGTGTGTGTCAGGGAGTCAGTGTGTGTCTGAGAGAGTGTGTGCCTGAGAGAGACACCAACTGCGCACTGCAACTGTTAGGTATGTATATACAACTTTGTTTTTACTTTGGGCGCCGCGGAAAAATCCTGATCGCCTTGGGGAGCCTTGAACCGAAAAAGTTTGGGAACCACTGTTATAGACAATACTGGAAACCAGCATCTCTCAGAGCATTGGATCAATCATAACAATAGGGGGAGCATTACATTCAGGGGTGTTCCATGTAAAGTGTCATATCAATATCTCTGAAAAACAAATGACCAAATCCCGGAATTATTAGGATTTTCAAACACGTTAAAAAAAAAAGAAAATACCAACTTCATGCACTTCACTTATTAGAATTTCATAGGATTTAGAGGCATAGGTTCATTAGACTCCACCACAACTGTTTTTTGTGATGTGTTTTGTGATGTGTGTCATAACTGCCTCAGACGAGACGCGAAATCCAGGACTGAACACACCGCCTATCCCGTAGTAGAGTGACAGCTCCGTCATACCGAAAAACAATACTTTCTTTTTTCTCTCCAACCTAAAGTTACACTTCTTTTCTTACAAAAAAAAAAAAATACTGTATGATCTAAATGGTGCCTTTTTTTGTCTGCTATTGCTACTGAAGCCTTGTTTAATGTCTTAAAATCCAATATCAATATATTCACATCCGAGCTGGCTGTGGTGTGATTGACCCTGGTACTTGAAACGGTTCTAGCGCAGGTTTGTGTCTTTTCTGTTCACCGTCAGATTGTTTCTTGCTGGGGACGGTTTCAGTTTTGTACACATGTAAAGCGTACGTCGTCACGTCTTTGTTGTGGTGGAGAGAAACTGCAGAGTTTAGGACCAGCGGCAGGTGCATCCTCTCTCACCACTAGTTTATGTAACTGAATGGTTAAAGCTGCCTTAAAACCACAAGCCAAACGGGCCCTTTTTTGGTTCTCTTTTTGTCATTATTATTTTTTTTTTACATGGGGTTGAAGCGGGGGATCTCCGGAACTGAACCCCATTAATTTCAGCGCTGAGGACCCCCTGCTTCTGGGGGCTGTCACCTCCCTAGGAGGGGTGCGTTAACCTCTCCGGCTCACTAGCTGCGGGTCACATAATGGCTGTTTTTCAAAGCTCCCGCGGGCCAATAGGAAGCCGTGACATCATCCAATGTGGCTTCCTATTGGCCCACATGACGGGGGAGCTTTAAATTTGCAGAGAGATCCCGGCACCGCTACGGAGGTACGTATCTCTGGAAGCAGAGGGATCACCGCAGCTGGAATGAATGGGGTTTAGCTTTGGAGACCCCATACTTCACACCTACGTTGGTGGCAATGTCCTATCAAGCAACAATATGATGTAGGGCTGGAGGGCTCAACTCCAGTCCTCAAGCCCCCCCCTCAACAGGTCAGGTTTTCAGGATATTCCTGCTTCAGCACAGGTGGCTCAATCCTGAAGCAAGGATATCCTGAAAACCTGACCTTTTGAGGGGGGGGGGGCTTGAGGACTGGAGTTGAGCCCCCTGATGTACATGACACCTACTGGTAAAGAGTTTCCTGCTCCACAGAAGATTACAAGGGAATATGAATGTAGATGGGTGTAACTGTGTGGTGCAGTACGGCACTGTTCTGCATCTCCTGTCCCTCTTGACTTGCTCCACATCTCTCTCCCCTGCCCTTTCTGGCCGTTCCTTACCCCACCTTCTGTTGCCTTTTCTTATTTGATGGATCCACTGATTTTCTGTTCTGCTTTAACTCATCAGCAGTGCCCTATTTAATGCCCCATGGTGTCTCAAACACAAACACAACACGCTATAATCACTAGAGAAAATGTAGATTGAAAATGAAGGTTTAAGCAGAAAATCTCCCCCCCTCACCCCCCCAACTAGCCGCCTAGTTTGAATTATTTTTTGTTACAAGATTAGGACCGAGGAGTCCTTCGTACTTAACGCTGTTTCCAGCTCCGGGGACTCGCTGGTTCCCCAGACTCGTATTGGAGATGTTACTTGTGTCACCTCATAGTTTATAAAAGGGATTTAAATAGCTGTCCAATAGGAAGCCGCATGCCAATGACATCGCTGCTTCCTATTGGCCAGAGCTGTGGTGGCTGGTTTCTATTTAAACCCAGATGATGGATTAAAGTGCAAATTTACCTTTAAAAATAAAATAAAAAAAGTGGCATATAAACAAACCCAGTGGCAAGTGAAAAATGACATATACGGTAATGAAAAATAATATACGTCACAGTATGGAAACCCTAAGTGGGTAATGTAGCTCCAATGAAAAAAAGGCTTTTCCCAATCGTTGGGCACAGGATACGGAGCGCAAATACGCCCAGGTATATGCGTAGAAAAAGGGGGGGAAATGGTGAAACGCAGCTAAAATCCAGAGTTAGAAGAGCGAAAGAGCGTACTATCTCCCACTCGCATGGTTAGCAGTAATAGCAGGCAGTTTAGAGGTTAAACCTCCATAATCTGATGATAGCAGGAACCCAAATGATGCAGAGCTCAGAAATGAAATCTAGGCTCAGAGCTCAGATTATCCGCTCGTGGAAATGTCAGGAAGACGGACCATAGAACAGGTATGCATTTTGCTAAAAACATACAACCAGAAAGAGACACTGCACTCACAAAGGGCGCTGGGTCTCAAGCATTGAGACCACCCTGGGTCCAGGAACCAGCATGAACGGCGCACACCAGCCTCGCGCCTCCCTCCGCACTGGAGGGGTAACGTCTCTTCCTCGCCGTCAAACCGGAAACGCAGGAATCGGGTGTAGAACTTCCAGCGTCTTAGGTCGTCTGATCCTGCTCCACGGCCCTATGCGTTTCTTTCCGTAGGAAAAATGTGTAAATATTAAACTAATACATAAAACTATAAATAATTAAAAGAGAAGATATATCAGTATAGAACCGAATATACAAAGATGAAGTTTAAAATTTCAGAGACTATATTAAAACATTTTTTTTTGTTGGAAATACGACCATGAACTTTACCCCTGGGGAAGTTCCTACGGAACGAAACACGTAGGGCAGTGAAGCATCAGGCAACCTACGACTCTGAAAGGTCTACACCTGATTCCTTTTGTTTCCTGTTGTTCGTTTCCCCCTCTCCCTCTCTCTCTTCTCCCCCTCCCTCTCTGTCTCTTACCGCTCTTCTCTTCCCCCTCGCTCTCTCTCCCCCTCGCGCTCTCTCCCCCTCGCGCTCTCTCCCCCTCGCGCTCTCTCCCCCTCGCTCTCTCTCCCCCTCACTCTCTCTCGCGCTCTCTCCCCCTCTCGCTCTCTCTCCCCCTCGCTCTCTCTCCCCCTCACTCTCTCTCCCCCTCGCTCTCTCTCCCCTCTCACGCTCTCTCCCCCCTCACTCTCGCGCTCTCTCTCTCTCCCCTCTTGCGCTCTCTCCCCCCCCTCTCGCGCTCTCTCTCCCCCCCACCTCTCGCGCTATCTCTCTGTCCTTGCGCTCTCTCCCCCCCCCCTCTCACGCGCTCTTTCTCCCCCCCCTCTCTCACTCTCTCCCCCCCTCTCGCGCTCTCTCTCCCCCTCCCGCGCGCTCTCTCCCCCCCTCTCGCGCTCTCTCTCCCCCCTCTCGCGCTCTCTCTCCCCCCTCTCGCGCTCTCTCTCTCCCCCCCTCTCGCGCTCTCTCTCCCCCCCTCTCGCGCTCTCTCTCCCCCCTCTCGCGCTCTCCCTCCCCCTCTCGCGCGCTCTCTCCCCCAATCTCGCGCTTTCTCTCTCCCCCCCTCTCGCGCGCTCTCTCTCCCCCCCTCTCGCGCTCTTCTCTCTCCCCCTCTCGCGCTCTCTCTCGCACGGTCTTCTCTCTCTCGTTGGAGTGGTAAATGTCTACGTGAAAAGACACCACTTTCGTTGACTTAAAAGGATACCACCTAGCTGCCCAATTTTCTAATGATTGGGATTCCACTTGGAGTGCAGTAGACTGCATGAAGAAGGAGAAACACTCACATTTCATGCTTGAAACAAACTGCATAAACCCGTGTGTGAAGAGTCTGACCAGGGAGATGGTTCACATGGCAGCGTTACCCTCGTTTGGTTAATAGGGTCAGGGACAATATTACATTTGTGAAAAAGTACTGGCTACTCCTTTCCAGATGCAGTCCACCATTTGTGACTACTGCTACATCTAAAAGCCTGTTTCTTATTGTGACATCTCAAATATCTTGGGTGTATGTAGCAAGCTACTGTATAAGCCTAGAGCAAGGGTGCTCCCCTCCCGTCCTCACTACCCCCCAACAGGTCGTGTGTTTAGGATATCCCTGCTTCAGCACAGGTGGCTCAGTTTTCAACTGAACCACTGATTGAGCCACCTGTGCTGAAGCAGGTTTATCCTGAACACCTGACCTCTTGTGGGGAGGGGGGAATCTTGAGGACAGGAGTTGAGCGCCACTGACCTAGAGAACGCTGATAGTTTAATTGAAGTGAAAAATATTTGACCGGGATATTTTAAGATGTGCATTTCTTTTTTTTTTTTTTTTTTTTTGGTGCATTTTGGGAACAATTCCCCTGCCCACGTTACCCGATGGTCACAGTCCGCATTTGAAACATACATGGGGATTATGATTGATATCGGTTACACGTCCCTCGACGGTTTTCTCGGGGTTAAAGAATAGTGCCCTTCGTGCAATAATAAAAAAGGGGTGGGGAAAGCATTTGCTTAATCCTCCAAGTATCGGCATCTTCTGCTCCTGTGAGGATGCATTAGGATCCTGAATGTTTTTACTTGACCATTTGCGAGACACTCTCTCTGCAGCTGTGTTTCTTTCTCAATTGATTGCGTTCCTGTGGCCCTGAGATATTTGGAACGCCCGCTACGCCCCAATGCAGACGCCCAGAAAAGCTGTTGGTTACCAAAAACAAATTGATTGATTTGAATGGAAAAATTGCTCTATTTCCTATTTTAATTGTTTTAACCTTCTGGCTGTCGTCCCTGCACCTGCCTTAATTTAATCAATAAATATTACCTGCCACGCTCCCTGAAGCTTTCATTTTGTTGTTCTGCACTTAACCTGTTTGCAGCAAGGGTAGGAAAAAGGAAGAAAAAAAAACCACAGGAGCAAAGTGCATTATTTAATATGCTGTGTTACATAGGAGCAGGTTTTCTTTTTCATTATATAGCTAGGACGAACTACAAGGTCACAATAACAAACAAAAAAAATCACTTTTATTTAGTGTTCACATTATTAACTGGATTCCCGTGTGTGTTGCAGTTCTCTCCATCGTTGAAGGGTTAACCAAGTAATTGGCTCCTTATTTGTCACAAGACGCTCTGCTTGTTAGTTGGGGGTCCTCTGGCACAGTTGGTGCCCTTTTCCCAGAGTTGACGTAAGGTCACGGAACAACAGCTGAGTCTGCTTCCCGATACCTAGAGAAATAGCATTTCTAGCCGGAAAGTGACATAAAGCACAGCACTAATTGCCCCATTAAGCTGGGACTTTAGCAAGGACGGCCCACATTGATGCTTTGTTAGAGAGAGGGAAAAAAAACTTAAATGCCAAGTGCGAAAGTAAATTGACGTTTTATTTTTGCCAGAGCCGCTGCTGAAAGTTAATGTATCGTCTTCTAGGCGGGCAGTGCTGCTCCACTCCTGTCCTCAAGCCCCCCAACAGGTCAGGTTTTATTTATAGATATGTGCACTTATTTACAGTAGTCACCGTTAAAACGACAATCTAAAGACAGGGTCCGAAAATGTTTTCTTTATGTAAGTGAGTATAAATGCGGGTGACCATTTTAACCCCCCCCCCTCCCCCCATAGGAGTTGGATCACAAAAGGTCCGTGCTCTGCAAACCTTTTACCTTCATTTTTGCTTTCCCAGGAATAACTCTGTGTTATTCACTAAGGTTGGCTGAGAAAACAGAAGCTTCCCATCTTCTTGTTAAGCTTGCAATCCTCCTCTGATTGCTGGGTTACAGGTGAGGTGACGGCTACGCCTCGGAATATGAATATACAATGATGGAGCCTGGTGTCTGATTGGCCATATTGCTGGAATATTTAGTGCTGCATGTGCTATATTTGGATTCATCCTGCCACCTCAGATGGAAAGATAATTATTGGCATTCAGTTGTTGCTGACACAATTTCCTCTATGTTTAGGAGCTGCGTGTAGGTATTTGAGTGACACGAGGCGGTTCACCGTGCGGTTCCCGGGAACAGGAACGTGTGCACACAGATTGCAGTAGTATAATTTAGCTGAATTATGCTAAGCAGCGAATACATTGGAAGCATTGTTACGATTCACACATCCTGATTTGCCTTTCCTTCTCTCAGCAGGGATTACAGCTAACATTCTGTTATCAGCACATGTCCAGTTTGCGGCACCTTTCACACGAACAGTACTTTTGTGTAGTATTAGCTAAAACAAAACAGAAAAATGTCACTTAAAAAATGTTTCCAACAGTACAAGATACAAGTTATTCTCAGGGTCTTTTTTTAAATGGTATTTTAATTCTCTTTGGCACGTTTATTCTGCCGGCACGGAAGGTTTCACAAGATTACCTTCTATCTGACACTATATGAGGAATTCAAGACTGCTTGGGATGGAGAAAAGGCTATTATAAATCTGAAAGTAAGCTAGGGATTTAATGGCGTCTGTGGTTCACAGCAGCTGGAAAAGTGTTCCAAGTAGTTCTTATGTGACTTCAATTTCTATGCAACATCAAAATTGTTTTCCATCAAAGGCTTTATAATAATAATAGTAGGAATTGTTACAGACACCGTCGCTGCCCAGATGAGCTTACACTCTGTTTTTCGTGCCTGAGGCACAGGGGGATAAAGTGACTTGTCCAAGGAGCTGATACCGAGAATTGAGCCAGGTTCCCCTGAATCAAACTGTGTCGTTGCTTTGAGAGTCGCGGTCTTTAATCACTCCTTCCTTACTATGACGTCGTCTTCCCCTTGTTGGAAAGATTTTAGGTCCATTCATTGAATTAAGATTCCCAATTAGGAAGAGGAAGACGGCTTTATAGCATGTTGAATAGGGAACAAAGACATGTCCTTTCCAGTCTGCTTATCTCTGTACCCGATACAAATCCTCCGACCCAAGTTTACCCGTTTCTTTCCAAATTCAGGATACTCTTGTATCTAGCTCATGCGGTTTTGACTTCTTGTATTGGCTTACATATGGGGTGCGCAACCTGGGGGGGGCGCAGTGGTTGCAGAGGCCCCGCGCTCTTCCCTAACCCATTTAAATTAAATGGGGGGGGCCCGCGCGAGACCTTTGCAACTCAACTTACCGTGTTTCAGCTGCGTTCGGGCAACGCGTCGCCATGGCAATGCGCCGTCAAATAATTGCGCGGGGCCTGCGACGTCACATGACACCATGGCATCATTGATGCCATACTAAGGTAAAGGGCGGCGCGGGCGAGCACTTGTGGAGAGCAGGCAGAGGGGGCGTAGCAACAAAAGTGTGCGCACCCCTGGCTTACATCACCAATGCTTTTCTTGCCATCAGAGCAACACATTGTTGTTGAGCCCTTTTTTTTCTTTTTTCCCCCAGATGGGTCTTGGAAAAACAATCCAAGCGATTGCCGTGGCTTATTTCTACAGGAGGGAATGGCCCTTGCTGGTGGTGGTTCCTTCCAGTCTGAAGTACCCATGGATCGAGGAGATGGAGAAATGGCTTCCGGAGCTGTGCCCAGAAGACATAACGGTCATTGAAAACAAGACCGACGTTGGGTTAATATAGAATTCATTGTTTTATTACACAACGTACATTTATTTAGGAGAGAAACAACTCAGCATTGTATATTGTTTTATTCTAAATAAAAAATATGTAAAAAAAAAAAGTGCACTTAAAAATATTGATTGAACAAAAGCCCAGAAGAACTTCTATTGATGCCCGGGCAAAGGGGAATGAAGCTTGTGCGCACGCTGCAAAATGAGAGTTGTTGCTACTCAGCCATTGTTTCTTCTTGTTATACGTCAGGGATACAAGTAGATGGTAAAATTAGTGGTGATTACTGTAAGTCGTGTGGTCCAGACGTGTCTACTCTCGGTGATTTTCTGTGAATCTCGCTGATTTAAAGTCAGTCTGTTTTTTTAATTTATTTTTTTTTTTTAAATTTTTAGCTTTGGCAATTCGTAAATGTCAATGGAATCTGATAAAAATCACACTTCCACTAAAATCTATTTATATATTTTTGGTTCAAATCACCAAAATAACACTGATCTATCTGTGTGATGTAGAGATCGCTGGGCAAAAGTGATAAATATGTTTAATAGCCCCCAAAAATGGTAGTTGCATTTTATATTTTATAGTCTTACATGTGTATGCCGTAGCAGTCAGACCTGAGGTATGACAGATATTCAATATTGGGGGATATGCCTCTTTTTCCAGTTCAGATGTCCTATCTGAGCAGTTTAATACTAGAGTATGTGCAGTATGTAAGTCTTTATTTATATAGCGCCATTAATTTACATAGCGCTTCACAGCAGTAATACACGTGATATAATCTTATAAATAACACATAACACATAATGGGAAGAAGTGCTTCAGACATAAAAGGGAAATGTAGGAAAAGGAGTCTCTGCCCGAAGAGCTTACAATCTAATGACGTGGTTTTTAAGCTTTGTAACTATTATGTAAAATGACATTTTTGACACTGGAATGATCTGGTGAGCCTGTCTCTACATTCACTGCATTGCAAAGCTTGTCTATTAAAAGGCCATCTTCTTTTTATCCTACTAATCCAAAAATACATGTGCCCCTTTCTGTTTCTAGGAGAATATCCACGTGTAAGGTGATTGTTTTGGGGTACGGCCTGCTGACCACCGATGCCCAGACGCTAATAGATGCATTGTACAAACAGCACTTCCGAGTGGTTTTAGTGGATGAGTCTCACTACATGAAGTCTAGAAACGCATCCCGTAGCAAGCTGCTGCTGCCGATCGTTCAGAAAGCCACGAGAGCCGTGTTACTCACCGGAACGCCGGCCCTGGGAAGACCCGAAGAGGTAGGAGTGCAAGTTGCAGTTATGTTCTGATTTTATACTTTATTCTTCAGGGTTACCCCCATGTTTATTATTGGCGTTTATTCGTAAAGGGCCAACATATTCCGCAGTGGGGTACAGCGTTGTATATTGCATAAACAGAGTTACAGATCAAATAAGGACAAACGAGCGCAAACAGTTGCAGAAGGTAATGAGGCTCCTGAGAGCTCACACTCGAGAGGGAATTAGAGGCAATGTTCAAGCAAAAGGTAAAGTGGCTGCTCATTGTGGGACGGAGCTCGGTCCAGTCACACAGCTGATCCAATGAAGGTTTGGGGGTGAGGATGATAGGGGATGTTAGTGTGGAGTTTTCTGCAGCCTCATAGCTGATCCCATTAAGGTATTAAGGTGAATATGTTGGTGTGGGATCTTGTTCAGTCACATAGTTGATCCCATTAAGGTTTGGGGGTGTTAGGGGGTGTTGGCGTGGAGTTTGGTCCATTCGCACAGCTGATCCCATTCATGTTTGGGGGAGAGGATGTTAGCGTGGAGTTTGGTCCAGCCGCACTACTGATCCTGTTAAGGATTGGGGGTGAAGCGGTTAGGGGGTGCTATGGTGGAGTTTGGTCCACCCTAAGCAATTGAGAACTTTGAAGGAAGGTTGTGATGTACAATATCTGCGTAAGCAAATTCTTAAAACTGCACACAACCACGGCAAACATTGGGATTTCAAAGCATTGTAATGTAACTTCATTTTCCATGCTTTACTGATTGCAAAATATACCTGAAACTGTATAATAGTTACAGAATCCTTGCAGTTTGTTGATGGGCTTGTTTGATTTTCCTCCTCAGCTTTTCATGCAGATAGATGCTCTGTTTCCCCGAAGATTTGGAACTTGGACAGATTATGCCAAGAAATATTGCAATGCTCATGTCAGGTATAGCCGTCTCTGTCTATTCAATTCCTTGTCATTCATCTCCCTTTCTAATCATCCAATAGATTTATAATAGGGGTATTTGGATGGGGGCGGGGTATGGATATATGTGGATGGGGTGGGATGTGTGTGTAATTAAATTGAACATGCACCAATCTTACACAGTGTCTGTTATCTGCACTCTGACCTGCACTCTGCTGAACACATCTCACTGTATACAGTATCTGCATGTATTACGCTGAGCTTACACAATTCACCTTGTATTTTCAGCGCAGAATTCTATTGCAGAATTCTATAAACCCCAAAGTTCCAAAGGCTGAAGTTCACAGCAAAAAAAAAATAACCTCAACTTTTCCACAAGTACCTATTAGTTTCACAATGTAATTCCAGCTGATATATTATTTTTCTATTTTAAGAGTCCAGCCATGTATTTTTGAAAAAAATAAATAAAAAATGATAAAATTGCCTCAGGACATATGTCTCTTCCAGCAGTCACAGCTCATATTAATATATGTAACTGGGGCTCTGCATTAACCGTTGCCACCCCAGGGCAGCGGTAAGAGGCATACCCAAAGGACAGTTCCTCAGACTGAGGGGGAATTGCTCTACTCTTGAGAGCATCCTTACTCAGTCTGAGGAATTGGGTCAACGGTTCCGTGAAGGAGGCTATCTTAAAGATAATTTGCAGGAAGCTTTTGAAGAGGCACTTTATACGGACAGGTGCTCTCTTTTATCTAACCGAGATGATGGGGAATCCACCTCTTTGACACCAATTGACTTTAACAGATCAATAATATCAACAGATATTACTAGACACATGATACATAAAGCTTGGCCCCCCGCAGAAGCACTTACCAAAATGCCCTCCTACTGTCTCTGTACGTTCCTCCTACATACCAATTAGATTGTAAGCTCCTCAGAGCAGGGACTCCTCTTCCTAAATGTTACGTTTATGTCTGAAGCACTTATTCCCATGACCTGTTATTTATATTATCTGTTATTTATATGATTACCACGTGTATTACTACTGTGAAGCGCTATGTACATTAATGGCGCTATACAAATAAAGACATACATACAATAACTAAGAAAAGCAAGTGGAAGAGGCAGAGTTATGGCAGCTCTGTGACCAACAATGATCCCCCCCAATGTTTATCTCTCAATTCAATAGGCGTAGTAACCGTATAAAATCTATTATTCACAAACATCGGGGGATTCTTTGTATGGACCGGTTCTGCGTAAATATGTAGAGCCTGGCCCTAAATTTGTTTTCAGAAGCGCAGAAACCATTGCTACCTACATTTCACTGAGTGAAATCTCTACCCCTATCATTAAAATTTCATCTGTTCTAACGAAGGGCTCATTTCAGTGTGGTGCATGCAAACACATGACACCCTCCACTGCCTTTTTTTTTTCTCTAGTTCTCCACATAAAAAAATGTAAGATAAACTATTTTATTAATTGTAATACACAGTTCGTCATCTATCTCTTAACTTGTGGGTGTGAAGGACAACAAGAGCTCTACAAAATCGGATCTTAGAACATCTTAGGTTAATCAGAATTAGGGACTTAACCCACCCGGTATCTAAACATTTTACTGAATGTAAATATGGTGGATTTAAGAATTTTTCCTTTTTAGGGATCGAAAAAGTCATAAAGAAAGAAAGAGGAGATCCTACTGGAGTGCAGGGAGGCGGAGTGGATTTTTACATTAAGAACTCGCTTCCCTGTTGGATGAATGTCGAGTGGAATTTTGGCCATTTCCTAAAATTGAATCCTTTTTAACAATAATTTAATTTTTATTATAGTCACATAGTTACATAGTAGATGAGGTTGAAAAAAAGATACTTTATCCTATATCTATACTTACTTATTGATCCAGAGGAAGGCAAACAAAAAAGCCCATTAAGGGGAAAAATTAATTCCTTCCTGACTCCAAGAATTGGCAATCGGATTAATCCCTGGATCAACATCCTTCCCATGTATACTTATCAACCTTTTTTTGAACAAATCTATTGTATCTGCCATCACAGTCTCCATGAGTAATGAATTCCACATTTTAACTGCCCTTACTGTAAAGAACCCTTTCCTTTGTTGCTGGTGAAATTTCCTTTCCTCCAACCTTAAGGGATGGCCCCGAGTCCTTTGTACTGCCCGTGGGATGAATAGTTCTTTTGAAAGCTCCTTGTATTGTCCCTGAATATATTTGTATATAGTTATCATATCCCCTCTTAGACGCCTCTTTTCTAATGTAAATAAATCTAATTTAGCTAGCCTCTCCTCATAAGTTAGAATGTCTATCCCCTTTATTAATTTGGTGGCTCTTCTCTGCACTCTCTCTAGTTCCATAATGTCTTTTCTTAGGATTGGTGCCCAAAATTGTACTCCATATTCAAGGTGTGGTCTTACTAATGCCTTGTAAAGGGGCATAATTATGTTTACTTCCCTTCCATCCATTGCCCGTTTGATGCAAGATAAGATCTTGTTTGCCTTTGCAGCTACTGCATGATATTGGGCACTATTGCTAAGCCTGCTGTCTACAAACACTCCTAAATCCTTCTCCATCAAGGATTCCACCAATATATCTCCATTTAATTTGTAAGTCGCCTTTTTATTCTTGCATCCCAAATGCATAACCTTACATTTATCTGTATTAAACCTCATTTGCCATTTACCTGCCCACGTTTCCAGTCTCTCCAAGTCCTTCTGAAGAGAAATTACATCCTGCTCTGATTCTATTACCTTACACAATTTAGTATCATCAGCAAAGATGGAGACTTGTAATGATCTAATCTTTTTAGAGGAAAAAATGTATCGGATCTTTTTCATATTAGTTCAATTAAAGGACCCTTCACAAGTGTTTAGTTCTTTTTGTTACAAGTATATGGTCTTTTACTATACTTGTATATTTGAGTTTATTTTTTATATACCATCTGGTTTTTCATTTTGCTATATTTATAGCATTTTTTACTCAATTTTTTGATCATTTGCCTAGGTCTTAGCTGTTTTCTCTATCTATGATATTGATTTTGTGAATTAATTATGTTGCTGCTTTTATTTCTGCATCAATTTCTCTATTGGCTTGAATATATATTTATATATTTTCTCTATTTAATTGATCATGTATTATGGATATAGGATTATTAATAATTTATTAGTACACATTCCTTTTTCCCCTTCCTCCTTTTTCCCCTCTTCCCCCCCTCCTTACCACCTTCCCTCCCACCCCCTTTTCTTTTCTTCCTTTAGATTTATCTTTGTCAACAGTTGTGCATAACATACATATACATTAATTATTATTTTTTTTATCACTGTATTATATTGATTTATCAAACTAGTGAGTCACTGGAAATTTAGCATGAGGATATATTTTCTGATTTTATTTATTGTTTGTTTTTATTATTTTGTTTGACTTATTTTGTTCATTGTTGTGTTGGTTTTGTGTTTCAGCAGTCCTAATTGTTGCAATTTGTGTACAGCTGATTTGTATAATCTTTTCTGTAAGTATTCGCTTCTGGTTGTTATCCTCTCTGGGTGTCTCTCCACGGCCTCAGACAGTTGATATTGATTTTCTGCGCTTGCTCTTGTAGCATGGAGCAGGCTCTGTCTCCTGCCCTGGTTTTGGAGCTTCCAGTGGAGCGGTTTAACAGAGGCTTTTTACCCAAAGATTTTTTGATCCCTCGGGGGCTCCGTCTTTCCTTTCCTCCCGGAGTAGCGTGACGTCATATGGGCGGTTCAGGGCAGTGCGAATGCGCGTTGATTCTGACGTCATCGCGTTTTTGGGCGCGAAACGGAGTGCCGAGCAGGGATTTAAAAGGACTGCAGGACACAAGTGTATTTTACCCCTTGATGAAGTACTAAAGTACGAAACGCGTCGGAGGCTTTTCCTCTATGCCATTGTCTTCCTAATAAATCCTATTTTTGCATTATCTGGACCCTTCTCCTTTGTTTTTGGCTGTGCGCCATGTCTCATCTCGGCATTAAATAGAATGTAATACCTTGTGTTAAATATCCACGTCACTGGCTCTCGCCAGTCCCTGACCACGCTAAAATGCTATAGAACTGTAATTGAATTCCACTGCCTGCTGATGATACTGGCCTCTCAGCTCAGAGCTTTGCAACAAGACATCAAAGGAGCCTTTGGGAACGTAATCTTGTGTTCAACAACATAGATACAGTTTTTCTGAAATGTATTGTAAATGGTGTTGCAGCCTGCAAAGAATATTCATGCAGTTTAATCCTTCGCTGTCGATGAGACTGCATCAGATTGCTCTCTGGTACGTTGTATAAAACCCTCATGCAGAGTAAGTGTTTAGCATTGCCTGTGAGATGGAGAGATTTAGTTTTTGAAATGTTTTAGCATTTTCCTTTTAGGTACTTTGGCAATAGGACTCAATGGGATTACCGAGGGGCCTCAAATTTAGATGAATTACACCAACGTTTAAACAGCATAATGATCAGACGGTTAAAGAACGAGGTTTTGACCCAACTTCCACCTAAAATCAGGCAGCGCATTCCATTTGATCTTCCTAAAGATGTGGCTAAGGTAGGCTGCCTAATGCAAACTTCTCTCTCCTCAATGTGCGCTGCCTAATGCAAACTTCTCTCTCCTCAGTGTGCGCTGCCTAATGCAAACTTCTCTCTCCTCGGTGTGCGCTGCCTAATGCAAACTTCTCTCTCCTCAATGTGCGCTGCCTAATGCAAACTTCTCTCTCCTCAATATGCGCTGCCTAATGCAAACTTCTCTCTCCTCAATGTGCGCTGCCTAATGCAAACTTCTCTCTCCTCAGTGTGCGCTGCCTAATGCAAACTTCTCTCTCCTCAATGTGCGCTGCCTAATGCAAACTTCTCTCTCCTCAATGTGCGCTGCCTAATGCAAACTTCTCTCTCCTCAGTGTGCGCTGCCTAATGCAAACTTCTCTCTCCTCAGTGTGCTTGTGCTTTGAGTGGAAGAGGCTCTGACAACGCAACGTTGTTTTGATTGTTATTTGGGGGGGGGGGGGGATGTAAAAATGTGGAGTAAAAAAAGACATATAGGTGTAGGTACCTACATGAATTTGGTGTAGAGCAGGGGTGGGCAACGCCAGTCCTCAAGGGCTACCAAACAGGTCAGGTTTTAAGGATATCCCAGCTTCAGCACAGGTGGCTCAGTCAAAGACTGCACTACCTGTGCTGAAGCAGGGATATCTTGAAAAACTGACGTGCTGTTGGCCCTTGAGTTCTGGAGTTTTTTTTTAAATATAGCTCTTGTTCTATGTGTTGTGTTAAACACAAAGTAGCACATTTTTGTATCCTCTGTTTAAGTGGAAAGCACTCTTAAAAAATGTTAGCATATTCCAATCCTCTTAAGTTTTTTTTTTTAAATATTTTTTTTTGTTAAAATCACAAGATATGCTTTTCATTAGTAGGGCAAAATCAGTATTTTTGTAAGAGAGACCGAAATGTCCCCCCCCCCCCCCCCCCCTTTTTTATAACTTTAGATCTAGCGTTCAAGTCTTGTAGTGTCCCAGTATAGAACACACAGAGGAAAGACTAACCCAAGGACTGACAAAATGTTACCGACGCGTTCTTTATCCAGCAGCTCTTTGCATTGAGTTCCTGGCCTCTCGCAGCAAAGAAGATCGAGAGTCACAGCTTGTATCCGTCTTTAGAATAAATGTAATGTAGACATTTAAAAATGAACCTGTTCTAAACGCACACACTGCTATATAATTCCTTTAAGTAACAAGGTTTGTACCGAGACTCATTTTCTACCCATTGATTTATGATGTTGGCATAGAGCATCCTTTCCCCCCCCCCCCCTATTCCCTCCAGCTTGCCAGAC
>NC_134489.1:96804816-96838562 GCF_040206685.1 Ascaphus truei
GAGGGGTGGAGAGGGGGGGAGGGGGGGGTGAAGGGGGGGGGGGGGGAGTGGGGGAAGGGGGGGGTGAAGGGGGGGGTGAAGGGCGGCGAGGGGGGGTGAAGGGAGGTGAAGGGGGGGGAGGGGGGGTGGAGGGGAGGTGAAGAGGGGGGGGGGTGGAGGGGAGTGAAGGGGAGGTGAAGGGGGGGTGGAGGGGAGGTGAAGGGGGGGGTGGAGGGCGGCGAGGGGGGTGAAGGGGAGGTGAAGGGGGGGAGGGGGGGTGGAGGGGAGGTGAAGAGGGGGGGGGGTGGAGGGGAGGTGAAGGGGAGGTGAAGGGGGGGGAGGGGGGTGAAGGGGAGGTGAAGGGGGGGGAGGGGGGGTGGAGGGGAGGTGAAGAGGGGGGGGGGGTGGAGGGGGGGGTGGAGGGGAGGTGAAGGGGGGGGTGGAGGGAGGTGAAGGGGGGGGTGAGGGGAGGTGAAGGGGGGGGTGGAGGGGAGGTGAAGGGGGGGGTGGAGGGGAGGTGAAGGGGGGGTGGAGGGGGAGGTGAAGGGGGGCTGGAGGGGGGGTGGAGGGAGGTGAGGGGTGGGTGAGGGGAGGTGAAGGGCCGCTCCCTCACCCGTCCGGCCACTCCCTCAGCCGTCCGGCCGCTCCCTCAGCCGTCCGGCCGCTCCCACGTGGATCTGAGCCGGGAGGCAGCTTGTTGTGGCCGCTCCCCCGCTGTGTCCCGGGCGCTCACTCCCCCGCTGACTGTAGCGGCGCCGGGGGTGGAGGGGAGGTGAGGGGTGGGTGAAGGGGGGTGAGGGGTGGGTGAAGGGGGGTGAGGGGTGGGTGAAGGCCGCTCACTCACCCGTCCGGCAGGTCCCACGTGGATCTGAGGCTGGAGGCAGCTTGTTGTGGCCGCTCCCCCGCTGTGTCCCGGGCACTCGCTCCCCCGCTGACTGTAGCGGCGCCGGGGGGGAGGGGGGGCTGAAAGCGCGGGAAACACGGGGAGAGGAGGAGGTGCGCGCGGGTGTGGAGGCTGATGTTCGGGGAGGAAGAGGCGGAGGCTCCGGGACCGGCGGGTATGTGAGCCCCACCCCCCCCCCGGGTCATACGTACGTGTGTGTGTGTGTGTGTGTCCCTGTGTGTGTGTCCCTGTGTGTGTGTGTGTGTGTCCCTGTGTGTGTGTTTGTGTCCCTGTGTGTCCTTTGGCCCGTCACTCCGCCTCAGGCCAATGAGAGGTGTGCGGGGGCGGACCAAGGGACCAATGAGATTTCCCCTAGGGACACCGGACAGGCAGGCAGGCAGGCAGGCATACAGTGCTTTCACTAATATAGTATAAGATGTATATATACACACACGTGTGTGTGTGTGTGTGTGTGTGTGTGTGTGTGTGTGTGTATATATATGTATATATACACACACGTGTGTGTGTGTGTGTGTGTGTATATATATATATCTATATATATCAATTAAATGTTATCCTTTTTTATGCTATGGGGCGTGTGCTCTCTCTCCTCTCTCCGCCCTCTCTCTCTCCTCCCTCTCTCTCTCCTCCCTCACTCCTGTCTCTTCAACTAGGGGCCCGTGTATCAAATGCCCCCGGGCACTCTACCCCTGATTACTTCATGCAAGTTGCTTGAGCAGTTAACTGTCATTTTTTCCCACTGAATTGCACTCGTTAGTTAAGGTAATCTAAATCTATATGGCACATATGTTATAAATTCTTGCGAAATGTGTTACTATGACAACGTTTAGCTCTTTAAGTGCATCTAGTCCCACATGCTTTCTGATCTGGTCCCTTTGGGGTACTGGTTGAAGAGCCCTGCTCTGGAACAGGAACACTAATGGCATGTTACATTAACATGGCTTCATAGGCCATGCGTAAAATGGCACAATTAAATGGATATATATAACCACAGTCTCTCCTCTACAATCTGCACGTGTCTCTCATTGTTAGCTAAATCTTCTAGTACTCAGGATTCCTTCTGCCCTAAATGCCTGCACTAGCAGCCGAGACATTGCCAGTTTCCCAGTAGTAGTACTGTATTTGAAATCCTACCTTTTCACCATGCACCCGGTCTCATTACGTAATGAGTAATGAGTACTTACGGATTGCTCAGACGTAGCATTTGATATCCAGTCAGAAATCTTTCTTGCAAGTCGTTATAAAAGCAGCACGATTCCTTTAACTTAGAAAGGAAATAATGGGGAGTGCAACATATGCAGAATCCGGCTGACTTTATACCAATTCCGGTTTAACCAAGTGCTGAAAAGGCAAGCAAATTATATCTGTACAATATAGTACAGTACTTTTGTATGTTACTATGGTACAGTACTTTTGTATGTTACTATGGTACAGGACTGCAGTATGTTACTATGGTACAGGACTGCAGTATGTTACTATGGTACAGTACTTTTGTATGTTACTATGGTACAGGACTGCAGTATGTTACTATGGTACAATACTGCAGTATGTTACTATGGTACAGTACTGCAGTATGTTACTATGGTACAGGACTGCAGTATGTTACTATGGTACAGGACTGCAGTATGTTACTATAGTACAGTACTTTTGTATGTTACTATGGTACAGGACTGCAGTATGTTACTATGGTACAGGACTGCAGTATGTTACTATGGTACAGTACTGCAGTATGTTACTATGGTACAGTACTGCAGTATGTTACTATGGTACAGGACTGCAGTATGTTACTATGGTACAGTACTGCAGTATGTTACTATGGTACAGTACTGCAGTATGTTACTATGGTACAGTACTTTTGTATGTTACTATGGTACAGGACTGCAGTATGTTACTATGGTACAGTACTGCAGTATGTTACTATGGTACAGTGCTGCAGTATGTTACTATGGTACAGTACTGCAGTATGTTACTATGGTACAGTACTGCAGTATGTTACTATGGTACAGAGCTGCAGTATGTTACTATGGTACAGTACTGCAGTATGTTACTATGGTACAGTGCTGCAGTATGTTACCATGGTATAGATCTGCAGTATGTTACTATGGTACAGTGCTGCAGTATGTTACCATGGTATAGTTCTGCAGTGTGTTACTATTTTTACAGTACTTAAGTCACAGGATTAATCATAGAAAGAAGATGTAAACGTGGGAGTTGCTGAAACGTAATTAACGTAACCTTTGAATATTTATTTAAAAAAATTAAATGTTAAGAAGGATTTCCGATCACCTAATTAGCCCTTCTATAAGTTCACACACAGTTCTCCCCAAACTATCATTTGCTTGTTGTAGATTTTCATTTGATAGAATACAGCATGTATAGTTAAATAATGTTAAATTAGTGTTTTATCTTATTTTGGTATGTACTTAGCAATTGCTTAGAAAAATGTTCATTATAACGGACGGGCATTCATATCAATATAGATTTGAGTTGTTGAAGGAACAGCTGCTTATGTTACAAAGATTTTAGGCAACCACTTCAATCATAAGAACAGTGTATTAAATCCGTTATTACTTTTAGCGTCTTGATCCCGTCACAGATTCTAATCGGGTGTAGCCTAAACCTATGTAAATAAGTTATCTTATCCGTGCTAAATTGCAGCTATCGGCTAGGGCTGTGTGGGTCAAAATGCTATGCCAGGTAGGGTAATAACAAGGTAATAACTTGGATATTCATTGCCTTTTAAAATACACGGCCCTAAACTTGTACCTGTATAAAACTGGTACCTGTATAAAACTGGTATATATGGAGAGTCCAATGGGGGAGCGTTGACAGGACAAAATGGAAAGATACGCCTGTTTACAAAAAATCTTTTTACTGTTCTGCAAGTTCACACTGGATTGCATAATAAATGTGTTCATTATTTTTTCATGCATTGAACTATAAATGAACTGCACTACTTTGTTATTCAATATGTGGCCGGTAAATGTTTGTTTCCAGGCTGGGGCCGTGAAAGACTATATAAAAATGATGCTGGAAAATGACAAGCTGAAGTTTCTGGTTTTTGGGCATCACCTCACCATGCTGCAAGCGTGCACAGAGGCCGTTATAGAAAGCAAGGTAGGCCAGGCGTGCACTGGAATGCAAGTACTGATGTGCGATTGTGCAAGAATCACTTAGCACTCCTATTGATATGTGTAATACGTGCTGGATCCTTTGAACAGAAAACTAATATATACACGGAAAATGTATCTATATTAAGAGGTTGCGCTTTGAGTGTCACAACTTCATGAAGTGTGTGCGTGTATATATAATGTATACACTATATAGATATACATATATATATATTATTTAAGTTATGGTGGGTATTTCCATTTGATATATATATATATTCGGGAAATCGTACTTCGATAAGAACAGCTCTTAGAGATGATTCTGTAGTAAAACACTTTTTGAATCCTGGCCATCAATTACCTTCTTTGAAATGCATGATTATTGATCGGGTTCCAGTCCAATAACGAGATGGTAATCGTTCTATCATAGTGTTACGACGAGAAGCAGGGGGGATTCATCTATTGGACACTTTAGCACCACGTGAACGAAAACCTACATTTGGGATGTTTAAGATGTTTAAAAAAGAAATAATAATAATAAGGCACTGTAATAACTCATGTTGCGGCCATCAATGGTGATGTCCATCAGTTTTCTGGCCAACCATTCATATGAGTTACACTATAACCTAATCCTTCAATCTCCTCACACTCATTCCCCCCCCCCCCCCCACCCCACCTGGCCACACACACAATTCCTCACAGTAATTAGCTCCCCCATAAAAATACATAGAAATACACAGAAGTTGGACCCGACCTCCGGCTGAGCTCAGCTTCCAGCGCCGGCCGTCTGTGTCCCCCGCACCCCCTGCCGGTGGCCCTGTAAGTATATTCACAATGCCACATCCCTAGGGTCCTCTCTTTTCACTTGTATTGTTCCACGCGTACGTGTTGATGTAACACTATTCAGAGAACATTATGCTGTTTATATACAATGGATGAAGTATCGATGAGTCCTAGCGTCGTAATAGACATAATGGTTTATTCAATGTGAGATATGCATAATTGCACACTAAGATGTATAACAATGTTTCAAATAGTCTGTGTGTGTGTGTGTGTGTGTGTGTGTGTGTGTGTGTGTGTGTGTGTGTGTGTGTGTGTGTGTGTGTATATATATATATATATATATATATATATATATATATATATAGTGTGTGTATGTGTATGCATATATATATATATTATATATATACTAGCTGAGAGATCCGGCGTTGCCCGTGAGTTAAATTTGCCGCTAGGAAAAGGTGGGGGGAGGGACAGTGGACAGGAGGAGGGGAGGGACGGGGACAGTGGACAGGAGGGGACAGTGGACAGGAGGGGACGTGGACAGGAGGGGGGTAGTGAACATGAGGGGGGGGGGCGGGGGACAGTGGACAGGAGGGGGGGACAGGAGGGGGAGGAGAGTGGATAGGAGGGGGGGAGAGTGGACAGGAGGGGGAGGAGAGTGGACAGTAGGGGGGGGACAGTGGACAGGAGGGGGGGGAGAGTGGACAGGAGGGGGGTGACAGTGGACAGGAGGGGGAGGAGAGTGGACAGGAGGGGGAGGAGAGTGGACAGGAGGGGGGGGCACACACACTGTGTCCCACACACACACACACACACACACACACACACACACACACACACACACACACACACAGTGTAACACACACACACACACAGTGTCACACACAGTGTCACACACACACACACACAGTGACACACACACACACACACACACATACACACACACATGTCACCTCTCCTTCCGGCCGCCGCCATGTTACTTAGTCCGCGAGGGAGGAAGGGGGTCCTTCCGTCCGCCGCCATCTTAGGTGCCGCGTGGCGGCGGCAGGCTGCCCTGCCCACTGCCTGTCCCCGCGCCGGGGAGGGAGGTGAGTGGAGCGGGAGGTGAGTGGAGCGGGAGGGAGTGGGAGGGAGGTGAGTGGAGCGGGACCTCTCCTTCCGGCCGCCGCCATGTTACTTAGTCCGCGAGGGAGGAAGGGGGTCCTTCCGTCCGCCGCCATCTTAGGTGCCGCGTGGCAGCGGCAGGCTGCCCTGCCCACTGCCTGTCCCCGCGCCTGGGAGGGAGGTGAGTGGAGCGGGAGGTGAGTGGAGCGGGAGGGAGTGGAGAGGGAGGTGAGTGGAGCGGGAGGTGAGTGGAGCGGGAGGGAGGTGAGTGGAGCGGAGGGGAGGCGGGGAGGTGAGTGGAGCACCGGGGAGGGGGGGAGGTGAGTGTGATGGGGGGGGAGAGGACAGAGAGAGAGGTGTGTGTGTGTGTTTTTTGGACCTTTGGCCCGTCACTCCGCCTCAGGCCAATGAGAGGTGTGGGGGGCGGGCCAAGGGGGTGGTGTGAGTGTGTGAGGCCAATGAGAGGTGTGCGGGGGTGGGCCAAGGGACCAATGAGATTGCCGCTAGGGACAGGGAACAGTGAAACATACATACATACAATGCTTTCAGAAATATATAGTAGATAGATAGATATAGATATATATATACCTAGATATATATAGATATATATATAGTGTGTGTGTGTATACATGTAATATTTGTTACATATGAGTTCATAGTCAATAATGGATACAAAATGGTTGTGGTATTTGAGTTGTCAGTCTGCTTAAGGTTTATTATCATGGCGCAAGATCTTTTATATTATTTAGATCTGCTTGTGTTACCATTTTGTTTAAACCCCCCTCCTTCCCCCCTTTAATTCATAGGTAATTTTGTTCAGTGCTGGAGAATTTATATAAATAGACATTGTCACAGTAGTAATAGTTTAATTTTTTTTAACCTCAATATTGCTTCTAGTTTTGCTTGAATTCTATTGGTTAAACAGGCAGTACAGGAGCGGCCAACTCCAGTCCTCAAGGGAAACCAACAGGTCAGGTTTTAAGGATATCCCTGCTTCAGCACAGGTTGTTGACCAAGCCACTGATTAAGCCACCTGTGCTGACACAGGGATATGCTTAAAACCTGACCTGTTGGTGGCCCTTGAGGACTGGAGTTGGCCGCCCCTGCATTAGTAGGATTTTTAGATCTGTAAACACAGGTGAGAAGTTGCATGGCAACAATCCGTTTCATTGAAGGAAAGTGGGTGTATTCTTCGCTTGGGGCTCTATATAAAAAGGTTGTTTGGTCACTGTGTTTATCTTGATAAAGGTCTAAGATGTTGATTGAAACGTCAATATATATGTATATGTGTGTATGTATGTATGTAGACTGTATTAGTCAATTAGACTGTAAGCTCCTCGGGGCAGGGACTCCTCTTCCTTAATGTTACTTTTATGTCTAAAGCACTTATTCCCATGACCTGTTATTTATATTATCTGTTATTTATTTGATTACCACGTGTATTACTACTGTGAAGCGCTATGTACATTAAAGGCGCTATATAAATAAAGACATACAATACAATGTATGTATGTATATGTAGCCAAGTGCCCCTGGCAATAGCCTTCTACTGGTCTCAACACTATAAGTCCTGATAGGCAGTGTTGGGGTTAAACTCCTGTGCAGGGCCTAGCCTGCAGTTGAAGCCTGGATGGGTACTATGTTGCTTTATCCAGGGGCAGGCCTAAACTAGTAGTTGGAGTATCATTCCTGGGGAGGGTACTGACTAGGTCACATGTATATGGTGTGATGCCTGTCAGTACCTAGACCTGCCCTGTTATGGGGAGGGGTTACAAGCCCTTCCCCCCGGGTATAAAAGCTGACACGCCACCAAATTGAGTACTGTAGAATGATTATGGGACAGTGTGATACCATTTTCCCTACCAGAGGGTCAAGGAGATTGGGAGGGGCTCTTGGGGCCTCAAGCCCCTGGGGTCTGCTCCAGGGCTGGAGAGGTGGCATGCTGTTATGCAATAAACCTGCCGTTGGACCAACTTCGGTGTGTGGTTATTGGAAATGAGTATTGCCTCTGGGGACCATCCTGCATTTAGCAGGATCCTCATGGGATGGAGGCGCTGCACAGTAAGAGCCAAGAGAAAGCCTGCCCTGTTGCTGCTCCCAAACTACCACTCAGACCTCCTGAACCAGCAGGTGAGCTACTGCACCGGGGACAATAACCATGTAGTGGCCGGATCTGTTGTAGTTGTCCCACTTGCAAGAAGTTCTGAGTCCTGTTCATTCTACTATTTTATTTGAGTACTTCAGGATTGGGTGATAAAAAAAGTTATTTGAACTCACAATTGGTATTATAGGACAAGCTTTCAAGCGTTTTCTCTCTTTCTCACGTCACGCAATGCTGATTTACAGAGATTCCGTGAGTTAAGCACAGATGTAAAAAACAAGATAGCCATCTAAGGCCGCGCTTATAGTGACGGCGATGCGACCGATGCCGTCGCCTTTGCGAAAGTTAGATTTCAAATTTAGGCGACGTCGCTACAAGGCCAGTGACGTCAGAAAAGGGGGGGGGCAGAGGCACGGAGAAGCTCCTGATTGGCCGCAAGGGGAGACTGTCGCCGAAAAAATCAAATAACAGGGACTACCAGATTTTTGGTAGCGCTGTCGCTTTGTCGCCGTCGCGTGCACTATAAGCGCCGGCGACAATGCATTTGTTTTGCCGCGACGGTCGCGTCGCCGGCACTATAAGCGCAGCCTGAGGCAGATGTATAGGAAAAGAATGGTAAATAAACAGACATGGTAATAAATGGATGAAAGGGACCGTGAGAAATAGGACCGTACATCTATCAGCAGTGTGCAGGGCGGGGGGGGGGGGAGAGGAAAGGGGGTTCATTGTAAAATGAACAGAGGAAGATAGAAACATTACAGAAAATGATGATTGTGTGTTAGAACTCAAAATGATAATGCTCTTTGACACTAAAACAAGAGGTCTTAATGCTGGTAGGGGGTTTCTAACACACTCATATTTGTTTGTACTTTTTCTCCACGTCTCTCTGTTAATTTTACAATTAACCCCCTCTCCCCCTGCACCCCCACCATCACAATACTGCACACTCCCCCACACACCCCTCTCCCCCTGCACGCCAACCATCACACTCCTGCACCCCGCATCCCACGCTCACACTACGGCACCCTCCCCCGCACCCCCACCGTCACACTGCTGATGGATGTAGGTTTCTATTTCTCACTGTCCCTTTCATCCATTTATTCCCCTGTCTGTTTATTTATGTGCTCTCTGCCATTCCTTTCCCATACATTTGCCTTACATAACTATCTTTTTATAAACACTACATCTGTGTTTATCAGTATTGCTGACTTGAATACGTGAGAAAATGCTCGAAATCTTGTCTTATAATAACAATTGTTAGTTTAAATAAAAGAAGATATAATACTGAAGTACTCATTTATTCTGCACTATTGCAACTGGACTAACACGGCTATTTCTACTTAATTCACAATTTTATTTAAATCATTCCTACTTTGGAGCACCCAGGTCAGGTTTTAACATACTAATTGTGTGTGTGTGTGTGTGTGTGTGTGTACATGTAATGTAGTTAGAGACTTTATATAGACTGTCCTATACTATAAATTGAATTCATAATGGTAGAGAAGGCCCTGTGTGTTCAAATGTTGCTTTTAAATGCTTTACTTATCTCTCTTATATACATGTTAGGGCGAGTTCCATTAATCATTTGTTCTGCAATCATTTGCTTTCAGGTGCGATACATTCGGATTGATGGAAGTGTCCCGTCCGCAGAGAGAATTCACCTTGTCCATCAGTTCCAAAGTGACCCAGAAACTCGTGTAGCTATTCTTAGTATTCAAGCTGCAGGTCAGGTAGGAGATTTAAAGACGACGTGTCCAGTGTTTAATCCCTAATCTGGTTTTCTATTTAGTCCATAGAACGTGCATAATAAAATGATTGCGTTTCCTACAGCTTTGTCTGTTGATTGTTGCCATTGCAAGATGTTCCTATTGTGACTGTAACCAGTTTTGATTGTTCACAGACAGTTGGATAAAATGATATCTCATCACTAAGGTTAAAATTGGAGTTATTACAGTGGAGTCCTTGAGATTTATACTATAGACCCCTACCTGTAATACATACTGTAGACCAGGAGTTTGTGTGGCACCTTAATTCACAGGAAAAGAAATAATAGAAAAAGTATATTTATTAAATAATAATAATAAAAAAATCTCCCTTGTGTTTATCCTGCATTACGTTCAGGCTGACCGATATAGAAATCACTTTTCTTAACCGCAACGGCTTAAATGTATGTAACAACTTGCTGCTCAGACTGTATCCATGGCCTTGAGAACGTCGCACCCCACAGCTGGGTGACGCCCAGGCCCTTATTGTTTGTCTGAGCATGCGATACTAGATTTCTATTAAAGCCGGGAGTTTGTTTCATTGTTTTTTAAGCTATTCATTTTGCCCTCATTCATTTTAAACCATGTCAGAGCTTGAAAAAAAAAAAAAATCAGCTATTTCAGGAAGAATGGAGAGACCAGTGCGGATTTGTACAGTGTGGTGAACAGATCACTTGTACCGGGTGGTGTGAGAGGGTTACAAGTACTTCTAGTATTATAAAACAAAACAGAATCATCCTGATCACACATGGATCCTGATGGGTGGGACACGTGGATGTTGTAATACTCGTCGGCGCACCTGTAGAGCTGAAATAAACTGTATTTGGGTAATATTATGAAGATGAACTATAAAGTAAACATACTGCACACAAGTTAAAATTAGATTATAACCTTTATTTGGAAGGGGAATAAAACACAATGGTGGCACTCGCGAAGAGTCTTAAAAGTATGAATATTGATAAGTGGCAGACAAATAGAACAGCTTTGCCATCCCCTGCTGTAGATGCCCGGTGTATGATCACGCAGGCATTATTCTTAACAAGTGTCAAATGGAAGAGATCTATTAACACCTTATATACTTACTGTGCTCAAAGTGCTTCACAATAACAGCCCAGTGCGCAGAACATAGGAATTGTTTCTGACACCGTCCCAGCCCAGATGAGCTTAAAATCTATGTTTTTGGTGCCTGAGGCACAGGGAGACGAAGTGACTTGCCCAAAGTCACAAGCAGCTGACTCTGGGAATTGAGCCAGGCTCCCCTGAGTCACACTGTGTCATGGTTTACAGAGTCAGTATCTTTACTCACTGAGCCGCTACTTCTGCATTGGGAGCTGTTTAAATCACAGTATCCTTGTCTTGTGACACATAGCAAGTCACCTTATCACCCTTGTGCATCATGGCATCAAATTAACAGATCTATAATTCAAAACATTACTATTATTTATCATGTGAGAATCATGCCACCTTTGTTAGCAAACCTGTTGTTTTTTCTTTGGCTAGGGGCTAACTTTCACAGCGGCCACTCATGTTGTATTTGCCGAGCTGTACTGGGATCCTGGCCATATTAAACAAGCAGAAGACCGGGCCCATCGTATTGGGCAGAGTAATTCTGTGCATATCCATTATCTTATTGCCAAAGGAACCCTGGATACCCTGATGTGGGGGATGTTGAATCGAAAGGTACAGTGTGTTTTCCCAAGCGCACCAGTTTGAGTGTATTTCTAGTGCAAACACAGCTTTGTACCAATATTCCATCTCTTAATGATGCACGCTCTAAAAATACATCTATCTTCCACCTGTCTAGTCATTTAACATAGCCTAATTTGTAAAGAAAAGAATACAGAGAGCTCAGCTATAATAAAGGCATCCATTGTGAATCACTGTGAGTCACACAAGAGATGCCATCTTTCCTAGCTCCCCCATCTCCCTGTGCAACCACACACCCACTCCTCCGCTTCTTACTGCTTTTATTCATTTGTTGGTTCTGTTATTCAACAAGTAGAGACAAAGGATTGTGGGGTCATTTCAAGGAGGGCAGGACATCTCGGAGAATTTCCACGTAAAATCCCTCAATGTCTTCCAAAGCAGCAGGTCTGAGGGTTCGTTTTGTTTTCAAACCTAAAATGTAGAATTATTCCACCACAGTGTTTTACCGTCATGACGTGAATACAGCAATAAAACTGCCTTTTGTCTCAATATTAACTTAAAATTGGACGCACTTAAAAGCTGGATTCGCTAAGCAGTTATCACCATGAGAAGCTTCTGAAACATATTGCCTTAACATGTACAGTATGTAATACACATGCAGCTGTATGGCCGTTTTCCCTATTATCCTTCTCTGAAACAACAACGTTTGTTTGTAGTGTTTTTGGTTATATTGAGTGCGGCACCTTTAGTCTCGTAGATGAAATATTGATGTTAATTTTCTGTTTTGTCTGTCTGTACTTGGGAGTTGTAGCTGCGTTGTTATTAATGTAAATACACCCCAACTAATAAAGCATCTCCCATTGGTCCAGGACCTGTCACTTTTTGTGGTAATTAGTTGCAACTTTCTCGATCATGTTGTTGGTCAGAAGGATTTTGAACCTATACGAGTTCCTCTCATTTGCTACAACAGCCGGTCCCCCGTCTGCACAAAACTTGTCTTACTAATGTTAATTGTGACTGTGGCTGAGAGAGTCATTGCAACTGTGGCTGAGAGAGTCATTGTAACTGTGGCTGAGAGAGTCATTGGAACTGTGGCTGAGAGAGTCATTGTAACTGTGCTGAGAGAGTCATTGTAACTGTGGCTGAGAGAGTCATTGTAACTGTGGCTGAGAGAGTCATTGTAACTGTGGCTGAGAGAGTCATTGTAAATGTGGCTGAGAGAGTCATTGTAACTGTGGCTGAGAGAGTCATTGTAACTGGCTGAGAGAGTCATTGTAACTGTGGCAGAGGGAGCCAACGTAACACACCTTCTTTCGCACTCAGGCAAAAGTTACAGGTAACACGTTGAACGGAAAGAAGGAAAAAATCCAGGCCGAAGAAGATGATAAAGATAAGTGGGGCTTCCTGAGCTTTGCTAAGTCATGGACCCCAAATGAAGATTTGGAAGAGCTGAAAGATGAACTTCTCTTCACTAACGTGAGCCCCCACAATGCCTTTTGTTGTTTTTGAGCTGAACATTTTTGATATGTCGTTGCTTGGACTGACGTAGAAGCTTAGTGGGGAGAACTCTGTGCTTTAAATCCAGCATCAGCCATAGTCACATTGTCTCCCTGTACCTCAGGCACTATCATTAGATTGTAAGCTCTTTGGCGAGAGGACTCCCGCCTGCAAAATTTAACGAACACGGTCAGTGCTAGAAAATAAAAAATATATATTATGTAAGGATATGTTCCATTATTATGTCATTACCACCATTTAAATCTCTAACCCAATGCCACGATCTTGCTATACTTTCTTACCATCATAGGCCATTTTTGACGTTTTTGTCATAACAATTCGTATAAACTGCCCCAAAATGTGTTTGTTAGGAATTAAAGTAGCAGTTCCCCTTACTCATTTTAGTTTGACCCCTACCTCCTTTCTTTAACCTGGAATGGAATTAGTGGTTCTCTGCAGCTGAAATGCACTATCTCCAACTCCGGGGGCTCACTAATTCCCAGGATACTTACCGGTAAAAGTGCCCACCAGGGGAAACAAAATGGTAGTTTAAATCTCCTGTGTTATGTGGGCCAATAGGAAACGGCGACCTCAACTCATCCGTTGTGGCTTCCAATTGGCACGTGTGATGGGGAATTTAATACCAGGAAGTACCAGCAGTATGGTCTGTACCGTGAAACCGCTGGGTCCTTGGAGCTGAGAGTAACGCGGTTCAGCTTCTGGAACCCACCGGTTCCTAATATGGTAGCAATATACGGAGCCCATATTTTGACCCTACTTTATAAGGTCAGCGTGTTGGCTGGACCAATCTCTTGATACTCAATGTACATGCAGCAGAGACGCTGACACAGGAGTAGACATCTCCAGTCCTCAAGGGCCACCAACAGGTCAGGTTTTCAGGATATCCCTGCTTCAGCACAGGTTGAGCCACCTTCAGGGTTATCCTGAAAACCTGACCTGTTGGTGACCCTTGAGGACTGGAATTGGCCTCCCCCGCTTTAGTGGGTCCCTGAACCTAATGTGGGCCCCTATGATGCACAGTGAGTGTCATGCTGTCAATGCTCGTATTCTAGGGGGAGGTTACGTTGTAATGAAAGTCGAGCCCCTCCACTCGTGTGCACGTCACAACAATGTGATGACTGCCCCAACTGACAGGGTTAATTCAATTACAGAATAAGTGTGTCCAGTTTTCCTATTCATACAAAGTCCCACATGCAAATCTACAGCAATGCTTTGTCTGTGTCTACACTTTGGGAACAAAGAAGGAGCACACTTGAAATAAGTACATTTTATAGCAACAAAACTACTGTGCATAAAAACACTGCCTCTCTATAGCAACAGACTTTTCCTGGCTCGTAAAAATAGACCATTGTAAATCTCTCATACATATCATTTCGGTTTGCTTTAAACCTCCTCCTTTTGTTGCGAGACCTCACTTTGTGAAATGGTAAAAGTGTCTTTTATGTAAATAGTTGAAGGTCATTTTTATTCTTCAGCACGCTGCATTGATTTATTCAAGCGTCTCTTTATTACTCATGTAATCGTGGGCTTGAAGGTTTTTGTGATGACCCACTTGGGTATGCAGCGCACCTTTTTATGTGCCTTATTTAGAATGAATTTATTTTGATCTGACGGTTTGATGTTACAAGCTGATAACCGGCCTCTAGCAGAGCTATCAGTTTTGACACAGAAAGATGGGGCTTGTTCAGGACTTCTCAAGGTTCTGGTTTTGCTTTGCTATGTTTGGTTCATTCTAATTTGACATCCTTACATCTTTTGGATTTATAATTTGATGTCAAATATTTACTCATACACAGTCTTGGCAAGTTCAAACCCCAAACCCACTACATTGTATATATATTTGTGTCAGTTGGAGTGCTACTGGGATAGTGACCGAAAGACAAGAATTGCCCAATGCTACATCCAATATGACAAATTATTTAGTACAGTACTATGTACTCTATGTATAACTTCATATGTATGGGTCATTTAGTTCAATCCTTTGGCCAAAACATTTTAAGCCTTTATCCACGTCATGTTCTACTTTACCAATAATATGCTGTCTTACGTATTTCTTCCACTGAATAGAGAGAAAACAAAACACTACAGCCAGCAGCAGGGAGGTGTGTGACAATGACACATATTTATGATGAAAGAATACAGATAAAATGCATAGTAATGTACTAAATAATTTGTCATATTGGATGTAGCATTTGGAGATTTCTTGCCTTTTGTTGTAAATATTTATTGATTCGTGGAAAAAAAAAAAAACATTACACCAGGGGTGCGCAAACGGGGCTAGGGGGCGCGAGATTTTTTTTTGGGAAGGGGTGGAGGGCGTGGCGGTTGCAAAAGCCCCACGCTCTTCCCCAAGGCATGACTGCGCGAGGCCTCTGTAAATTCCCTTTACTGTGACTGTCAGCTTGAGCGACGTCGCAGGGTCATTTGATGCTTCAAAGTAGGTAAAGGGGGGTGTAAGCAGTGGGGGAGAGCAGGCAGGGGGGGGGGGCCAGAGCAAAAATTTGTGCACCCCTACATTACTGCAGAAGTGCAATACTGTACTATACATAGTTACTTATATAAATGAAATGACATTTACATAGCCACCCACTAGGGCAGGAAGCTTGCAGCATTCTTGCTGCATTTTGCTGCATTGCAATTTCCAAAAGCAAGAACATTTATTAATTCTCTGCATACTTCCAAGGCCCGTGCATTTATACAAGATTGTTATGGTTAGTATGCAGTCTGTATTAACAAGGTATAATATCAGTGGTCAATATTACTCCTTCACTACTGTTTTCCTAAAGTGCTCAGAAGCCACGTGGAACCTATTTCTGTAAACTGTGGTTGCAAAATGTGCAGCCATCATCTATCTCCCTGACCAGGGCGGCAAAGAAAAACAAAACACTGTTACCATACTAACCTGCATGCAGCCATTTAATGTACCCTCAGACCTACACTGTCTGCTGGACCTGACAGGATTGACTAAACCCTGCATGTGAACTGGTCATTGTATGATCTGTTGGTCTCATTAGCAGCATAGAGTTGAACAGCTGATGTGCCCTGCTGGGTGTGAGGCTGTTTCCAAGACTGTCCAATTAAATCTGTTGATTTTTTTTGTGAGGATGAGAGCGAGTATCAGCTGTAATAAACAAAAAGAAGATTAGTGTTCTTGTACTTTTGAGAAGGCACGGCGCTGGGAACATTATTAAATCATATTTAACTGGTGACACACGTAGAATCTAGGAGCCGGTCCCATTTCCCCTGGCTTTCTGCAATGTTACGGGTTTGGTCTCCTGCAGTGATTGTCCTAATTTGCAGAGGTCTCGATGCAGTACAAGACTAGCACTAGTGCTGTGTAATGTGCTATCCATGGTCCTGTAGCCAAGATGTCTAGTGCTGCGTCTAACGGCTAGCAATGTTAGAAACCACTTCCACCAGTTTGCTGCTCTTATCTTTTCCAATGGCCAGCAAGACAATCCATACTACATAGATTAGTCAGTGTGATTATAGTTCACTAAACCAGGGGTGCTCAACTTCAGTCCTCAAGACCCCTCCCCCCCCCCCCCCCCAACAGGTCAGGTTTTAAGGATATCCTAGCTTCAGCACAGGCGTCTCAATCAGTGGCTCAGTCAAAGACTGAGCCACTGATTGAGCCACCTGTGCTGAAGCAGGGACTGATTGAGCCACCTGTGCTGAAGCAGGGATAGGGGGGTCTTGAGGACTGGAGTTGAGCACCACTGGACTACACCAACAAATACAACTGTGCATATGATAATTATTATCGTTTTATAGTGCAGCAGATACACAATACTAATACATTGTGTAAACACACTTTACAATATGCCTATGCGACAAGGCATTCATGTTGGTCTCTAACTTGGCCAGTCCTGCTATGAACTTGGTTTACACTTCACATCACAAACGCCCAAACTCTGCTGGTTGCTTGTAGTGATGAGTAATTTACATACATGTAGAATAGTGGTGTCCGTCGCTGTCTGCTTTGCCATTACACCACATCTAAGTTCCCCTGTTCAATGCTATGAAGACATCTTCACTATGATGGAGAGGCGTCCCGCTCCATTCATTTGAGTTGAACTAATATATTCTCCTGCATGGGAGACCTCTTCACAGCATATTGAAAGGACTAGGTGTCCGTGGCCCATTGGCCATTCGTAATCTGTGAATTGATTGTAGTCCATGGAACAGCTTCCATGCAGAGGTGGTTAATGTAGTGAAGGGAATTCAAAGCTTCTTACGGTAGACACAATGGTAGCCTAATTTGAGGATTAAATGGAGTCTGTGGCTTCACAGCAGCCAGAGCAAGTGTCAGACTAGGAGGGTCAAGTGGCCTGATCCATCACCAATTTCTATAGTGTGTGTGTGTGTGTGTGTGTGTGTGTGTGTGTGTGTGTGTGTGTGGTGTTTTCATGATAAATGAGCTGTCAAGATTTGGGTGTGATCAATAAGTTATACGTTTTGAAATGGCATTAAGTAGATAGCAGTCAGATGTGTATCTGGCTCTACCACCCTGAACAGCTGTGAGGCTGATATTACCAGTAAGAACTATATTAAAGATCATCGAGGAATCGGTCTCAATCTTGCTTCTTTAACGGAAAATCAAGTGTTTTCTTGTTATTACCTGTATGTATTTATTTTTAAGCTAATGTATGTCTGTGTGCATTTGATTAGTTAAATTAACATAATATGTATGTGTATTGAGATAAGTCTACCATGAAAAATGCGATCAGATTTTTATCAAAATGGACATAATAGGGACTTAGAGTTTAAGAAAGGAAAAATCCCTCTGCAGCATAATTTAGCAGTGCAAGAGTGGTGAGTAATGGCAGATTGCAGTGTGCCCTGCAAGTAGTGTTAAGCTTTTTATTTATGCTCCCTTTCTAGTAACATGTGATAAAATTGCTTCCCTCTTAGTTCGAAAAGGAAAAGCAGCACGATATCCGCTCCTTCTTTTCACCCAAACCTGACGCAGAGAAGAAGCGCAAACGGCTTCAGGGTGACGGAGCTCCTGAGCAAACAGACGAGGAAGAACTCCTGCAAACCCCTGACATAGTGCAAGCAGGAGACACTGCGGAACGCAAGGTCTCAGCGGACGACAGCAGTGAGGTTGTGGATGTCGACGCGCTTTACCCCGATAATGACTTTGAGCAGCAGGCCAAGCGATTCCGACCCGTAGGGATGCACACCCCGAAAAGCCGCAGTACAGGGAAGAGGAAGTCATGGAGCGGCAAACCCAGCGCCTTGTTCTCCTCGCCGAGGGCTCGAGGGGTTTCTGAAGGCACGTCGCTGACCCCGCCAAGGCTTCCGCTGGCAGAAATAAAGCACTGGGATTGTACGGCTTGCACCTACACCAATAATTCCTTGCTGCCTTACTGCGAAATGTGCGAGAGTCCCAGAGACGGTGACGGTGAGTTCAGGGGAATAGCGAAGCTTGAGAAAAGTTGTCCTTCAAGCAATAGTCAGACAGCAGGTGTAAAGGTAGCTCACCGTATAAGGATCCTGGGATAACATTTCACGGACAGGTATTCAGTTGCTAATTCTCATGCTGTTTATTGTGGAGTTGTGTTAATCACAGGAATACTGTTTCAAGCCACGCTGGGCTCCTTCGTCAGGTCAGTGATACAGAGTGCCAAGGAGCTATTACATTTACCTAAAAATTGAGCGTTTTCACGCTGCAATATAACGAACGTAATTGCTGCATCTGGAAGTGAGTAAGTTCAGTATCGCTATTCCGGCCGCCATATTGGTAGAGTTCCTACCAAGCGATAATTGTTGTGCACTACTACAAGCAAAACAAAAAAAAACCCAGGCGTGGGAACCAATATGGCACCCGATTTAGTGATGCTGGATTTGTAGTACTCACTTCTGGATGAAGCAATCACTTCTGTTTTTTAGCGAAGCAAAAACGCTTCATTTGGGGTATATATAGCAGCACCCTGTCGCTTTGTATCACCAAACTGATGAAGAGGCCTGCGTGGCTCGAAACATTGTTTCTGTGATCAACCCGACTCCATAATAAACAGCATGAGAATTGGCCACTAAATACCTGTCTTTGGAACCTGTTATCCTAGGATCAGCATCCAGGTATTTTTTTTAGGTGTGCTAGCGTTACTACTTCTTTCTGACTATTGCATTTAGTGTGGCCATACTACAAAAGGTCAGCACCCTTTACTGATTTTACCCCTTTTCAGGCTAAATATCCCTCTTTTTGTAATATTGGACCCTTAAAGCAGTCAGTCTGCCCTGTTTGGGGGGGAATTTTATATGTATGTATGTACGTATAAAATACCCCCCCAGACATGGAAGACTGACGTATACATATACATACACTCTCTCGATCTTCTTTCTTGGTTAGACTAAAGCTCAAGATAGCCCAAATACACTGACTAAGCCATGTAATTCTGCAAACAGCAGCGATTTTTATAGTGGTGCCAGGATTTAAAGGAGCAGGTCAACGAAGTGGGTGAAAAAAAATGTATATTTGTAATATTTTATCCGTATAATTGAAAAAAATGTATATCGGTATAGCCGGAAAGATTCACTCATCTTTAAAGTAACTGTACTACATTTTCCACAAGATAGAAATAAGAATATGAATCACTTGTTAGTAACACTGGATTCCAACATATCGGCAACAAAGCTAACGAGTTTGATTTAACACTTAGCGATTTAGTGAGGACATCATTTGCTGAACACGGTGGAACCATTCATTCGCCATGGAATTAATTCATTCATTTAACTGTTTACGTGTCATTCAGCTACATTGAACCTATTTAACTTGCTATTGCCCATAGTTTACTTCCATCCAAGGCTGTACTCCTGTTATAAACAGCGTGTGAGAGAAGTAATACTGTTTTTGTGTGTCCATGTCCTAAATGCGAGAGTCACACTCAGCACTGCTTAATACCGTATGCGTTTTTTTAGGGGCACTGTCCCGGGAATTAATGCTACATATTATATGAGGCTTCCGATTGTCCATGAAGGTGCAACCGATACTATTACATCTGTGCAGGATTAGGTATTTCAGGTTCTTCTTTAATAATGTTTAACAGCCAATGTCCCTTTAAAACCCCCAGAACTGCAGAAGGTAAATGTGTATATGCATATTTATAAAGACTGCGGAGGGGATAACGACTCCACCTGAGCATCAATCTGTGGCTGTGTCTCCTTTCAAAGTGAAAGGTGCCAATTTCTGTCAAGAACACGCGTTTCCGAGCTGCTATGGCATGGCATTAAGCTGGCACAAATGGACCTTTCTGATTAATGTCAGCGGGATGTGAATTCAATGGGCAGGAGCGGAGGTCCCGTTTCCATGGCAGCAAATAAGCCTAACATTCATACCCCTGCTGCTTTTCTTTCCCCTTTCTGGAGATGTATGATCAAAAGGGCAATGAAATTATAGATTTCCAGTTCTTTCACAGACTAATGATGCAGTAGGTGCATTACTTAGTAACTACCTGCTATGTGCAGCTAAGGTGTCATCGGAGCTAAAGTTTGCAGTGTGTCAAAAAAAAAATAAGTTTCCATTTCTTCTGAAGCTGTAGTATTTTCAGAAGATGGAGAACGAGGGTTTGGTTCCATATGAAAGACTTGCAATAAGTAGAAATAGCTGTGTTCGTTCAGTTGCGATAGTAGAGTAAGCGAATACTTAGTATTAGGAGGTACCTGTTTTATTTGGACTAACAAGTGATATTATAAGACAAGCTTTTGAGAGCGCTCCTCAGAGATATCAATTGTTAGTCCACATGAAATGCTGAAGTACTCATTTACTCTGCAGTGTATATATAAGGCTGGAACAGATACAGCATACAGCCCAGTTAACAAGTTGGAGTGTACGTTGAGTGTTTGTAATATTCACAACACGGTGACATTACATGCACATAACATTGGTGACGAGCAAATGCTTGAAATGTTTCTGTCGTAATACTGGATTAATGATACACATTATATGTTCCATCCTATGTTCAATTGTATAATGGTAAAGTGAACACAGGCGCAAACAAATAAAAAGTGGACACTAATAATAAGTGACTAATCAAAAACTTAAATAAGTGAAAAATGTGATAAAATTTAAGTAAATACAGTTTCACCCCCTGCTCTGGAACCCACTGGGAGGGGTAGTCTTCACTCTTCCCCCAGAGTAACAGCAAAACACACAAAATCCACGGGAGCATGGGGAGGAAACAAATAAATATTTAAGTGCAGCAAAAATGACATCCTATGTTCATAAATGTGAAAATGTGCCTGTGAGGCGGGTGGTACGGGGCTTGAGATGTGCCTGTGAGACGGGTGGTACGGGGCTTGAGATGTGCCTGTGATACGGGTAATTTGGGGCTTGAGATGTGCCTGTGAGACGGGTGGTACGGGGATTGAGATGTGTCTGTGAGACGGGTGGTACGGGGCTTGAGATGTGCCTGTGAGACGGGTGGTACGGGGATTGAGATGTGCCTGTGAGACGGGTGGTACGGGGATTGAGATGTGCCTGTGAAATGGGTGGTACGGGGATTGAGATGTGTCTGTGAGACGGGTGGTACGGGGATTGAGATGCGCCTGTGAGACGGGTGGTACTGGGCTTGAGATGTGCCTGTGAGACGGGTGGTACGGGGCATGAGATGTGCCTGTGAGACGGGTGGTATGGGGCTTGAGATGTGCCTGTGAGACGGGTGATCCAGGGATTGAGATGTCTGTGAGACGGGTGGTACGGGGCTTGAGATGTGTCTGTGAGACAGGTGGTACGGGGATTGAGATGTGCCTGTGAGACGGGTGGTACGGGGCTTGAGATGTGCCTGTGAGACGGGTGGTACGGGGATTGAGATGTGCCTGTGAGACGGGTGGTACGGGGTTGAGATGTCTGTGAGACGGGTGGTATGGGGATTGAGATGTCTGTGAGACGGGTGGTACGGGGCTTGAGATGTGTCTGTGAGACGGGTGGTACGGGGCTTGAGGTGTGCCTGTGAGACGGGTGGTACGGGGCTTGAGATGTGCCTGTGAGACGGATGGTACGGGGCTTGAGATGCGCCTGTGAGACGGGTGGTACGGGGCTTGAGATGTGCCTGTGAGACAGGTGGTACGGGGCTTGAGATGTGCCTGTGAGACGGGTGGTACGGGGCTTGAGATGTGTCTGTGATACGGGTAATACGGGGCTTGAGATGTGCCTGTGAGACGGGTGGTACGGGGCTTGAGATGTGCCTGTGAGACGGGTGGTACGGGGCTTGAGATGTGCCTGTGAGACGGGTGGTACGGGGCTTGAGATGTGCCTGTGAGACGGGTGGTACGGGGCTTGAGATGTGCCTGTGAGACGGGTGGTACGGGGCTTGAGATGTGCCTGTGAGACGGGTAATACGGGGCTTGAGATGTGCCTGTGATACGGGTAATACGGGGCTTGAGATGTGCCTGTGAGACGGGTGGTACGGGGCTTGAGATGTGCCTGTAAGACGGGTGGTACGGGGCTTGAGATGTGCCTGTGAGACGGGTGGTACGGGGCTTGAGATGTGCCTGTGAGACGGGTGGTACGGGGCTTGAGATGTGCCTGTGAGACGGGTGGTACGGGGCTTGAGATGTGCCTGTGAGACGGGTGGTACGGGGCTTGAGATGTGCCTGTGAGACGGGTGGTACGGGGCTTGAGATGTGCCTGTGAGACGGGTGGTACGGGGCTTGAGATGTGCCTGTGAGACGGGTGGTACGGGGCTTGAGATGTGTCTGTGATACGGGTAATACGGGGCTTGAGATGTGCCTGTGAGACGGGTGGTACGGGGCTTGAGATGTGCCTGTAAGACGGGTGGTACGGGGCGTGAGATGTGTCTGTGAGACGGGTGGTACGGGGCTTGAGATGTGCCTGTGAGACGGGTGGTACGGGGCTTGAGATGTGCCTGTGAGACGGGTGGTACGGGGCTTGAGATGTGCCTGTGAGACGGGTGGTACGGGGCTTGAGATGTGCCTGTGAGACGGGTGGTACGGGGCTTGAGATGTGCCTGTGAGACGGGTGGTACGGGGCTTGAGATGTGCCTGTGAGACGGGTAATACGGGGCTTGAGATGAGGAGCTCAAGTCTGACAGTTTAATGTTTATTACTGCTGCCACTATTGAGATATTTGCAAATGCATCATGTTCTGTTGCTGTGCCTGTGCTACTCACTGTGGGTAACAGCAACAGCAACAGCTCGGTGTTCATGAGAGGCCATGATACTGACCAGAGCAGGGTCCTCAACCCCCGTCCCTCCAGCAGGTCAGGCTTTCAGGATACACCTGCTTCAGCACAGGTAGCTCAAGCAGTCCGTGCTTCAGCACAGACGGTTCAATCAGTAGCTCAGTCTCCGATTGAGCCTCCTGTGCTGAAGCTGGGATATCCTGAAACCCCTGGACTAGAGCATTAGAAATGCTTTAATTGAGCGGGGAAATTTTGAGCTGTGGGAGGAGCGGCTCGGTGAGGAAAGACACTGACTGGCACGGACTTCGGAGCAGGGGAACCTGGTTCAATTCCCGGTGTCGGCTCCTTGTGACCTTGGACTGATCCCTTTATCTCCCTGTGCCTCAGACACCAAAGCGCCACGTAAAACTAGCAGCGCTATACAGCAAATTATTATTATCATTATTATTAAATGCCTCTGCGATATAACTCGAACTGGCTACACGTGGCTACAGATTAGTGTTGTCTAATTGTTGCTTGAAGTAAGCGTGTTGTGCACCGGGAGCTAAGTTATCTCCCATCTTATCGCTTTGTTTTGAAATTGACTGTGATAAGCGCGTGTATTTTGGGAACCCGATGATCCTGCAGTAAAAACATTTAAACAAAGCAAAATGCTGTTTTTTGTGTTTAGTTGACATAAAACTGCATTTTCCCCCAAATATATATATATTTATATATATAAAAAAAGAGAAGAAAAAAAGCGCCGATTCCTAGTGCATTACTGTGCAATAAAATATTTAATTTCCCAAAAAGGCTCATAAAATGAACTCACAAACATAGATAGGTAAAAAGCATGTTATGAGATAATACTCATGCTCCAAAGGATCAGCAACCGCCGCTTCACTGCTAGACTGCTCCGTGGCTTCACCGTGTCCAAACTTGTACTCGTGGTTCACCGTCAAACAGGAACTCACGAAGTCGGACTCACCGCAACTCCTCTCCCCGGTCACACACCAACAGATGAACTTTGGTTCCCTCCGGGGACGATAGATGTGACGGGACTGCAAATGACGTCACCCGATCGGTTTTGAAGGACAAACGGGCTAGGATTTACCAACAGATCTGCCAGCAGCGTTGGAGGGTCAACTGCACAACTGTGCCTACGCGTTTCATCAGATTAACTGAAGAAGTCACCCCCTTGAGAAAGGTCCTATTCCAGGACCGAAACGTCGGATTGGGTGACTTATCTTTTTTATTCAGATGCCCAATACAGTTTTTCATGATTACTGAACCGAGTGCAGTCTTTCTTTACCGGACGAGAGAATGGTAATGTTGTTTTTTTTATTATATATATATATATATATATATATATATATATATATATATATATATATATATTTTCATCCATGGAACCCAGACATCCGGGAGCCCTCTAGTTCCCCAAATATTTTGTAGCCTTTGTGTTAGTTTACAAAAAACCCACACACATCACCACGGTATCACCAATACAAAGCAGTAACAAAATGTCCCGCTGACGATTTCTGTTAGCCGCTGGGCCGAATCCTATCCCGTGTCCGGGCGTCATATATTCTAGCCCGAGGCGGGTGCACCGGGAAAGGGGGGGACCCATCTGGTTGAGAAAAAGTCATTCTGCTTTAATGTTTTTTTTTTTTTGCCGACGTCCGTTTTCTTTCTTTTACGGCTCAAGATTCGGAGAACAAGAAGCAAGCGTCCGGCGTGGACTGCAGTCCAGAGGAGAAAGAAAATCAAAGGCGGAGCGCTGTGGATAATGAGCGCGGCACGAAGGACGAGGCGGCCCATCAGGAACCAGCCGTGTCTGCTGCAACCCAGCTGCAGAGGGATCATTTAAACATTGAAAGCAGCAACTCAGAGGCTCGCCGTGGAGAGAACTCAGCAGCGACCCAACCAGGTAATGTGGCATGTACACTTTCTGCATGGCCAGCGTGACTAAATATTTAATTGATAGAACAGCATATGGGGTTTTTTTTTTTAATGTGGCTACAGAATAATGTTCTTCTGTTTTAATTAACCTTTTTAGAACTTGTTTTGGTCACCACGCGCTGCCAGTGTTGTATTTCCAGCAGGTAATTGCTTGCCGGCTGGCACTTGGCACCAGTCATACCTAAACAGGTTCAGCTAACCAGTCTCAAGGTAGGCGCAGGAATATACTAGGACCTATTATCCGCTCTTAAAACAGAAATCCCGGCCATCTCCTGTTGTTCTAACTCTTTATATAGTACACTTATTGGCAGCCACGGTGGCTTTGCTGGAACGTTCCAGTGTCTACGGCAGTGATGTCTCTTTAGAAGGACAACAATGAATACCATTTGTCTATATTGCCCTTTGCGTGCCGGAGGGAGCGCAGCATCAGAGTGCCGTGACCCCACCGGTAAAACGCAATTATGCGATCACCAGATTGCGATGTCACCGCGGTGACGCCAATGTTAGATGTGGGACGTCTTTTCAGATTGGGGGTGCATTACACCTGGGCAGCGTTGATTTGTCTTTCTGTCTCTCTCTGTTTCTCTGTCTCTGTTTTTCTGTCTCTCGCAAATAATCCAACTTGTGTTACTTGGAAAGATGGTAAAGCTTTTTGGCCGATGTAAGGGAGACAAACATGGAAGGCAAGTAACATTGGCAGCCTGTACTATGTGCAATGTACTGTATCTGTCCTAACTTACTATCCTATGTGTTATCTTCCTCTGCAGATCATTCGGAAAACTCTGTTTGTTTCCCAGCATATGATGGATTAATGTTCTGTGCCAGCAGGCATACTGATAGAATCTATTTATATAGCAAGGTGTGTGTATACAGCCCGTAAGCAGAAAAGGTACCAAACAAGCCTGCATATAAAGAAGAGATTGTTGGGTAGAGATGATACTGTTATTGTCTGCGTTCAGTAGTAAAAAGCTTCCTGAACTTGGAGACTGTAGACCCAAAGTCATCTGTGCAGCCGTCCCAGTAATTAAAGCTTTTTTAGACACTAAATGTCAACTGATTGTGCAAAGTGTGTACCCACAAAGTGCGGTATTACTGATGGGCAAGGGAGTGCAGAAATACAGATGGGTGGTGTTAACGTTCAATACACAGTGACTTTGTTATGCAGCTCATTTGCAAAATTTACTATATTTTCAGTTTACATCCAGACCTAATTTGCAACGTAGACATACTTTGAGCTGCCTTATAGAAATTGGTCTGTAAGAGACTCCTGAAAGGAGGAGTTAAACATTTCCATGTACTCACGTCTTCGCTATAAACAAATCATGCCTTGATAATGATTCTTTGCTTAGTCAGCTTGCATTTTCCCTGCAGGATGAAGAACCATTGAACTGTAATTTCATTCCTTTGGACATAAGTTTGGAAAACTGGGAAGATTTACCTGAAATATTTCAACAGAAACCAAACCGATCTTTGGTAAGAAACTCCATTAAATGTGTATTAACTTATTTATGCTAAAATAAAATGATAATCTATTTATACAAAATAATTTCTAATAGTAGCAATTGAATCACTGTAGCACTTTTAAGTAAACCATTAAGTCACTCTGGGGGGGGGGAGGGAGACAATGCATTTTTCCCCACATTTTGTAAATGGTTCTAAATCTCTGTGCTAATACAGTAAGTTGTGTTTTTGAACAGGAGACAGTTTGTATTTTACGGTCTTTTCTCTACTGTTTTGTGCCACACTGCACTGTAGATTGGGGAAATCGGCTTAGCACGCCAGCGACAATGCTCTGTATTACAACATTTATGACGTCATTCCAATATGGCGTTCAAAGTTGTAGTAGTCAAACATCAAGTTTCAAAAGCTCTGTACAGGGTAACGTCTATCTATGACGAATTCTCAAGTTGATCTTTTATAAGGTCCCACAACCTGTGAGAAATCTACTCTTGGGTCATCCCAGAAATGTCTTGGGCCAGTGCCTGGTTTGTTTTGTTGCCCGGTGTATGCAGGACTAGTTGAGATTTGTGTTGATTATACATGGAAGCTTACACCAGTGTTTTTCAACAAGTGTTTCTAGGAACCCTTGGGTTCCCCTGGCATCCCTAAAGGGTTCCCTGTAATTTTCAGGTAATTTTGAAATTCTACCAAATACAGAAGAATTTACAATGTATCTGATCTCAGACGCACTAATAGAGAGGGTTGGGGTTCCTTACAATGTATCTGATCTCAGACGCACTAATAGAGAGGGTTGGGGTTCCTTACAATAAATCTGATCTCAGACACACTATTAGAGAGGGTTGGGGTTCCTTACAATGCATCTGATCTCAGACGCGCTATTAGAGAGGGTTGTGGTTCCTTACAATGCATCTGATCTCAGGCGCGCTATTAGAGAGGGTTGGGGTTCCTTACAATACTGTACATCTGATCTCAGACGCGCTATTAGAGAGGGTTGTGGTTTCCTCAGAATTTCACATAGGGTTCCTTAACCAAAAAAAAAGGTTGAAAACCACGGGTTTATACGATTGCAGTGAAGCAACTGAAAAACATTGCACAGCTTACCAATGAAAAGAGAACCACTTAAACCATCTCTGCTGTCATTCTACAGACTTGATGCACTGTGCTGTGCATTCCACTTTCCTTGTGCTGTATGTAATGTGTAGGCATAAAAAGCTCACAGAGTTGCAGTAAGACTCCGCATTTGTGTACATCTTTGCCACAAGTATATGCATGTAAAGGGGTTGTTTCTGCAATGGTTTTGAGCGTTACAGGATAAGAAGATTACCCGTGAAAGAGGATTTAGTGGACATGCTAACGCTTGGGAGCTACTTTTTTAATGGCAGCTATTAAGTACAGCAGCTTTATAAGAGAACAAAATATAAGTTGTTAAGAACTGCCGAAGTAATTGTTCAGGATGTGTTTGTATAAATGAATACACCTTTAATGATTCTAAATGTAGAACAAAGTGTTATATAGCTTCCGCAAATTCAGACAAGTCGTGTAAACGTCTGCTGCTCAAAATAGATGTGAGAGCTGCTCCTTTATCACATTCTAACACCTCCTTATTTCCGTGGATGCAAACGCCAAGCAAGCAATTTCTCATTTGCAGGATTAGCAACTGTGACAATTGTACATGTCAACATTTAGTGCCTTGCGTCTTAACCCTCTCCCTGCCAGATGGGGCGTGCAACACGTTGCTTTGACATTTTTACGAGCAGCGGTCGCCGTATTCTCCTGCAAAAATATATAACGTAAAACATCGTCTTTATAATGGTAATTATACATGTATTGCTTAACCAAAATATATAAAGTAAAACATTGTCTTTATATTGGTAATTATACTTGTATTTCTTAACCTACAGTATGTTTTTAGATCAAAGTATTCACTTTGAGATGCCCATGGAAACTCCTCTTGAAGTAGCGTAGAAATGTAGTTATTGATCGCAGATAAGTCAGTAGACTCGCCAAATTGGCCCATTTTCCTAACATGCTCCAAGCGCATATACTCCAACACAGAGATAGCCAACTCCAGCCCTCAAGGGCTACCAACAGGTCCGGTTTTCAGGATATTCCTGCTTCAACAGTCAAAGACTGAGCCACCTGTGCTGAAGCAAGGATATCCTGAAAACCTGACCTGTTGGTAGCCCTTGAGGACAGGCGTTGGCCACCCCTACTCTATCATATCCAAGACTTTATTGTGCATTTCTATCACAATATACTTCCATTATGTGTCCCCAGTGCTCCTATTAATTTGTGACCGTCACTGTCCCCAAACAATTCTACCGAAGACCTCCTCAAATTCTGTAAGGCCGCATCTAACATAACCGCTAGGCAGAAACGCGTGGCGTGCGCTGTTTTCTGGTGGAATTCAAGTTGTATTTCCCTTTTTTATGAGCTTGGCCCCATCACCGACACAAAATTAAAGATCCAAAACTGTTAACTTTGAGAACCGTGTTAAATCCCTTTAAAAAGTACCACCCCTTTCCCCGTACTATTTAATGGCTGCCTGGGGTCTCGATGCCTGAGCATTGGTCATACCCAGGATTATTCACCCTGGGGATGGGAAGAAGGGACCGCTGTCACAGAGCTTAAAGGGTGGCACCCGTGGGATGTGCTGCTCAAATGCAGCTCTTAAAAAGGAAGCTTCTCATCCCTTCCCTCCCGCAGGACCTGGTCCCTTTGAATGTGAGGGGTTAATAAAAACCGTTTCTATGACATTTTCTAAGCTCGCAGGTCAGGGATAATTGGCAAACTAATTCTCTTGTTATTTAGCTGTCAAGGGCTGGAGGAGCGGCTCGGTGATTAAAGCCACTGACCGATAACCAGTGGTTCAAATCCCGGAGTCCGCTCCTTGTGACCTTGGGCAAGTCACTTTATTCCCCTGTGCCTCAGGCACCAAAAACATAGATTGCAAGCTCCACGGGGCAGGGACTGTGTGTGTAACATTCCTATGTGCTGTGTACCGCACGCTACACTGTTATTGTGAAGCTCTTTGTGTCATTGGGAGAAAAGCGCTACATGGAATAAGCTATTACAGGCATACCCCGCATTAACGTACGCAATGGGACCGGAGCATGTATGTAAAGCGAAAATGTACTTAAAGTGAAGCACTACCTTTTTCCCACTTATCGATGCATGTACTGTACTGCAATAGTCATATACGTGCATAACTAATGTAAATAACACATGTGTAACAGGCTCTATAGTCTCCCCGCTTGCGCACAGCTTCGGTACAGGTAGGGAGCCGGTATTGCTGTTCAGGACTTGCTGACAGGCGCATGCGTGAGCTGCCATTTGCCTATTGAGCGATTTGTCCTTACTCGCGAGTGTACTTAAGGTGAGTGTCCTTAAACCGGGGTATGCCTGTATTAAGGATTACTGCCGACTGGCTTCTGATTCCCTGTCATGTGTGAACATTTAATTCTATAACACTGACGTTCCAACTCCTTGAGAGCGTCCCACGTTTGAGTCCGTTGTGCTAATTCCCTGTGCTTTTCCCTGGACGTGCCCCGCACTAGATTTTGAGGTTTGTGAGAGAATGGAACAGTCTGACCGCCATGAAGCAGAAGATAATCCGCAAAAGTGGAGCGATATTTAGCAGTCCCGTGCTGTGCCTGCGAGAGCTCTCGAAGCAGCAGGCCAAGCAAAGCAGCACAAAGAGGTACGGCCTTGGCGTTTCCTTTCACCTGGCCTGCATATTTATGTTAAGGGAAAGGGGGGTCTGGGGAAGTATATGTGCTGAGCCCCTCAAGTCAACCGAAAGCCACAGTGCTCTTTACTGGGACAGATTGCCTGGCTCTTGGTGACGGTTTTGTTTTTCCCTGGGAGGTGCACACTCCCAGTTAGATGCATACCTTCGTTTAACATGGGCAGGCTGCAGGGGGTCTCCGGAGCTGAACCAGGGTAATTTCAGCTCCAGAGACCCCCTTGCTTCTCACCCACGGAATCGGACTTTTGGTGGCGACCAAGTCGCCACCGAGGGAACTGTCGCCGCCACCGGACACTCGACCGCCGGCTGTTTCACCAATTAGGTAGGTTACCTTAAGGCGTTTTGGCGGATAAGGCAGCGGGTTATGGATAGGGGTTTAGGGTAAGGGATTAGGTTTTTAGGGTAGGAAATTAGGGTTAGGTTTTTAGGGTAGGGAGTTGGGATAAGGGGTAAAAGTTTTGGGGTAGCGTTAGTATTAGGGATTACGATTAAGGGTTTTTAGGGTAAGGTTAGGGGCTTACGTGCTGGGAAAATGGCCAGCGGCGAGGTGTCCCTGCAGTGAGGTGAGTGGCGGCTATATGCCGGCGGTGAAGTGGTCGCCGCAAAACGGCCACAATAAAATGTTCTTACACTGTCCCACCCATGTGAGAAAATAAAATAGATGGGGTAAAAACACATTTCGGTACCTGCTCCTTCCAAATGTATAGCAACAAACCTCACCCAGTCTGGTAAACCCCTTCACGGTTTCCCATGTATGTATACCCATGTAGCGGGTTTGTGTCTCGCTGTGTCTCATGCAGATATTCTTCTTGTGCTCGGAAAATTCTAGGCACAGTGCTGTGCACACTGAAGTCCTACATAATGAGATCTATTATTATAAAACAGCACGAGAAAAACTGGCGTATCCATCCTTTATGACAGGCCTGCCCAACTCCAGTCCTCGAGGGCCGCAAACAGGCCAGGTTTTCAGGATATCGCTACTTCAGCACAGCTGGCTCAATTCATGGCTCAGTCATACTGAGCCACTAATTGAGCCAGCTGTGCTTAAGTAGGGATATCCTGAAAACCTGGCCTGTTTGCGGCCCTCGAGGACTGGAGTTGTGCAGGCCTGCTTTGTGACAATGAAACACGAACGTGCCCATGACAGCCGGTCACCATGTGAAAACGCTGCTGGGCATGGGAAATGAATGGAAGAAGAAAATCTATGCAATGAGATCTGATCACGTAGGCCTCCCCTGATCGATGTGTGGCAGCATTAGGACATTGGTTTGGGAGAGGTACAATTCTTGGGTAGGGTTGCAGCGCCGGCCTGAAACTTGGGAAAGCAACATGTAGACTCTTTAAATGATCAAATTATAACAGAGATGCGGTCATGTTCTAAAATTATCTTCCATTTCTGGTGCCTGGTTTGACACTCAAAATGGCACTTTTCTGAGAAAACAATGATTTGGTTAAATGCATTTCTAGGAGCTAAAAAAATACCACGTGTGAGCGCATTCACATGTCTCAGACAGGTCTGCAACCCTGCTCTTCCCCATTAATCTCCCAGCATACAGTGCTTCCACTGCAGCCAGGGATTCTGGGAAATGGCATGCAAATGAACACACATTGTCACCTTTTGCTTCAAATTTTAACATGGACCCTTATAAACTTCTGCCTGCCGTATTGCACAGCTTTTCAGCACAGCCAGGGTTAAAGAAGTGCAGAGCTAGTAAACCTACTCACAGACAGCCGTTTCAACCCTTTTGGGTCTCATCAGTGTGAGGCTGGTTACGGGAGCTACAACAAATCTTTTAACTCACTCAGTTAAAATCAGTACTTCAGTATTAGGTGATACCTTTTTTTATTTGGACTAAATTGATTATTACAAGGCAAGCTTTGGAGAGTTCTGCTCTCTACCTCAGGTCCGGTAATTACAGCTATTTCTACTTCACAATTACAATCCAAATTCCTAAGCATCACCCGAAATAGAGGCTCATTACTGCAGTGTTCAAGAAGTGCTGTAACATGATCTCACACGGGTAGCAGCGTTACTCCATGTTATTCCGTGTCTAGAATAGATGTGTGTCATTGTTTGATCCCATTTGCTCTTTAGATACCTGACAAAAGAAGATGTAGCGGTGGCCTCATTAAGCAAAGTTCGCAGCACCGGGGGCAGTGTTCGGGTTGTCAGCAGGGAATCGACATTGTCCATCAAAGAAAAGGTGTCTTTGGATCCCGCTGCAGGGCCCGCAGTGCAGTAAGTGCTCCGCTCTGTGACAGTAGCAGCGTTATATTTGGCACATGTGGTTTTTGTTATGTAGATTTTGTGTAGCTTGTGATACCGTCTAAAGAACAGACGCACAAAAAAAAATGTGTAGTTGAAATGATACAGACCTCACAGGTCTCTTGTTCACGTACAGGCAGTCCTCGTTTTACAACGAATGGCTTATCCAACGCTATGCGATGCATACCTATGTTCATTTTTACAACGCCAAAACGGCTTATCCAACGCTCTTACGACGCTTTGCAAAGTTATTTATGTGTATATAATATATATATTATACTAAATAATATATTATATTTTTATATTATATATTATGCTATATTATTTATAATACAGTATATGCACTATATAATTTATGCGTATGCTGCATATCTTATTGTCTGCGTAAAATATTTTGTGTATTTTAGCATTAAAAATGCCTTCAGGAACGGAACCTTTCATTTAAACAGTGTTCCTATGGGAAAACGGGTTTCGCTTTACAACGTTTCGCTATCCAACGCCTTTTTGAGTAACGCATTGTGTCGGATAACCGAGGACTGCCTGTATACTGAATGTAGTGTTTCGGTGCCCACTTACCTACTCCGTTTATTGGGGCCACAATCACTCATGGTCAATATTAAGCTATTTTTGATATTGGTTTCATCTTATACTATATTAGTGAAAGCACTGTATGTTTGCCTGCCTGCATGCATGCCTGCCTGCCTGCCTGGATGTCCGGTGTCCCTAGGGGAAATCTCATTGGTCCCTTGGGCCGCCCCCGCACACCTCTCATTGGCCTGAGGCGGAGTGACGGGCCAAAGGACACACAGACACACACACACACAGGGACACACACAGGGACACACACACACAGGGACACACATACACAGGGACACACACATACACAGGAACACACACATACACAGGGACACACACACACACAGGGACACAAACACACACACACACACGGACACACACACAGGGACACACACACATACACACAGTAGGGGGGGGGTGTACATTAGCAGCATGTATAACCCGGGGGGTGGGGCTCACATACCCACCGGTCCCGGAGCCTCCGCCTCTTCCTCCCCGAACATCAGCCTCCACACCCGCGCGCACCTCCTCCTCTCCCCGTGTCCCGCGCTTTCAGCCCCCCCCCCCCTTCCCCCGGCGCCGCTACAGTCAGCGGGGGGGAACGAGCGCCCGGGACACAGCGGGGGAACGAGCGCCCGGGACACAGCGGGGGAGCGGCCACAACAAGCTGCCTCCCGCCTCAGATCCACGTGGGAGCTTC
>NC_134489.1:96838762-96886262 GCF_040206685.1 Ascaphus truei
CCCCACCCCCACCACCCCACCCACCACCCCCCCACCCCAACCCCACCACCCCCCCCCCACCCCCCCCCACCTACCACCACCCCCCCCCCAACCCCCCCCCACCCACCCACCCCCCTCCCCACCACCCCCCACCCCCACCACCCCACCCCCCAACCCACCACCCCACCCCCCCACCCCCCCACCCCACCACCACCCCCCTCCACCCCCACCACCCCCCACCACCCCACCCCCCACCCCCCCCTCCCCCCCCCACCCCCCACCCCCACCACCCTCCCCCCCCCTCCCACCCCCCCTCCCCCCCACCACCCCCACCCCCCCCTCCCACCACCTCCCCCCTCCCACCCCCCCTCCCCCCACCCCCTCCCACCCTCCCCCCCCTCCCCCCCTCCACACCCACCCCTCCCCACCCCCCACCCCCACCCCCCACCACCCACCCCTCCCCCCTCCACCCCACCTCCCCCCCCTCCCCCCTCCCCACCACCTCCCCCCCCTCCCACCCCACCTCCCCCCCCCACCCCCTCCACCCCCCCCCTCCCACCCTCCTCCCCCCCTTCCCACCTCCTCCCCCCCCCTTCCCACCTCCTCCCCCCCCCTTCCCACCCCTCCCACCTCCTCCCCCCTTCCCACCTCCTCCCCCCCTTCCCACCTCCTCCCCCCCTTCCACCTCCTCCCCCCCCTTCCCACCTCCTCCCCCCCCCTTCCCCACCTCCTCCCCCCCCCTTCCCACCTCCTCCTCCCCCCCTTCCCACCTCCTCCTCCCCCCCTTCCCACCTCCTCCCCCCTTCCCACCTCCTCCCCCCCCCTTCCCACCTCCTCTCCCCCCCTTCCCACCTCCTCCCCCCCTTCCCACCCTCCTCCCCCCTCCACTCCCCCCCTCCCCTCCTCCCCCCTTCCCACCCTCCTCCCCCCCCCTTCCCACCTCTCCCCCCCTTCCCACCTCCTCCCCCCCCTTCCCACCTCCTCCCCCCCCTTCCCACCTCCTCCCCCCCTTCCCACCTCCTCCCCCCCCCTTCCCACCTCCTCCACCCCCCCTTCCCACCTCCTCCTCCACCCCCCCTTCCCACCTCCTCCTCCACCCCCCCTTCCCACCTCCTCCTCCCCCCCTTCCCACCTCCTCCTCCCCCTTCCCACCTCCTCCTCCCCCCCCTTCCCACCTCCTCCTCCACCCCTTCCCACCTCCTCCTCCACCCCTTCCCACCTCCTCCTCCCCCCCTTCCCACCTCCTCCCCCCCTTTCCACCTCCTCCCCCCCCCTTCCCACCTCCTCCCCACCCCCCCTTCCCACCTCCTCCCCACCCCCACCTCCCCCCTCCTCCCCACCTCCTCTTCCCCCACCTCCTCCCCACCTCCTCTTCCCCCACCTCCCCCCTCCTCCCCGCATGCTGTATATAACAGCCCATACATTAGTAAGGTAACATTATCTATTGTTATAGTTTGCAACTCAAACTGCTGGGAATATTGGCAACAAATGATCACAAGCAGGAAAGTGTTACAAAGATCTTGCACTGCTGGGGAAGTGGGCTGAAACCTGCTATAGAAATGCAAATTATGCTCAGTATTAAAAAATTAAAAATGGCATTGAGTTGAATTCTAAATAATAATATACTAAGTATTATCTAATACAGAACTGATTTATTTAAAAAAACCACATGTAGGATATTGCACGGATTGCGCCTTTTCATTTCCATTTCATTTCTTGGTTGCACAGAGCAGGAGAGATTGACACAGCTCTCATTAAATAAACACGTTTCTCCCCCCAGGATTAAAATCTGTTAACATTATTCAGCAAAAAAAAGAGAAGGTGATAACGCCTTGTGGCTGGACAGCTTAAATGGGAGTAAAAACTATTTTTTGTGAGCGTCAGATAATCCAGCAGTGCGCAAACTGCCTGCGCAACCCCTTACCTGCTGCCTCCTCGGTCAGGCCCCCCCCCCCCCCCTCGCCTCTAATGATGCGTCAAATGACACTGCTGGGTCATGTGACCCGCGGTGTCATTTGACGTCACGTCTCCATGGTAACGGGCGTCATTTGACGCCGCGTTGCCATTTAGACGCATGGACAGAAATCCAGTAAGTAAATTTACAGAGGCCTCGCGCTCTTAGCGCGGGGCCTCTGTAACCGCCGCGCAGCCCGCGAACCCCCCCTGTTTGCGCACCGCTGAGATAATCCATCGGCGGAATGTATTACCCGGCGTCGGATAATCCGTCCGACTGACAACGAACCGTCGGATTGCGAGGACCACCTCTATTTTTGAGTGTTGTGGATTTATTCTGTTTCCGTAAAGTCTCTCGTTTTTTTAACTGCCACTTCAGAATACATATTTATTTTTGGCAACGCATTTTGTTGTAAACCCTTTGTGTAAATCTATTGATTGGAGCTAATGCTTCGTCTGTTGTACATATTCGTTCACGTCTATACATTTTGACTTTTACGAATGTTGTTTTTAATGTGTTTGGGATGAAAAGATGCATTAGTGTAATAAACCGTTTACTGTAAATGTCTCCTGTATAATGCAGCTTCCTGTCTCTTTATTTTTCGTTAATTATACATCTATAAAATATATAGTGCTCGTGTTTTTCTAGGGTAAATTTCGTCAAAATTCTTATTTAAGTACTTTTTTGAAAAGATAATCGTTCATCAATAGATCCTGTGCAAAGTAGCATCACCTCGTCAATGTAGCGATGCTATGTGTATAGAGAAGGCTTTATCTGCATTGAAGATGTGTTTAGATTCCAAGTAACCTTAAACACAAATTATCCCAATTAGGGGCCATAGAAAACCCCACAGCCATTCCTTTCAATTTCCTTCAATGCAGATTAATCCACTTTGCTATGTGTATAGAGAATGGATTATCTGCATTGAAGGAAATTGAAAGGCATTTGGAGGAGCTCAAATTATACAGGGAACCTTTTACAGTAAACGGTTTATTACACTAAACACTTTCCTTCCTAATCACCGTAAAAACAGCGTTCCTAAAAGTCAAATGTATTGACTTGGACGCATATGAAGAATTGGACGAGGAAGCAACAGCTTTAATCGATTTTACACAAAGGGGTTTCCTACAAAATGCGTTCCCAAAATAAAATCTGACATTAAAAAATGAGAAACTTACTATACACAACATACAAACACAGTAATTTTATTAGCACATGCAGTGCCAGACACTCCAGTCATAGGTGATAGTACAGGGGAACATTATCATATAGTGCAATTAGAAAACACAATTACAGATGTACCCCTCTTTATGTCCCTATATGTATGACTATATGTATATACCAGGGTGAGGTCCTGAGTCCCCCTCCCCTGTACCTGAGAATATGCCGCCTGCAAAGAACCAGGCTGGAGTCCGACAACGCAGCGGGACACGTAGTTTGTAGATAATAGTACTTTATAGGCAGGGAACACAGGAATCACATGCAGTGGCCTTCCATGTCAGGAGACCAGGCAGCACTTAAAGCAATATACATGCCATATAACAGCCAACCTCGCTGGGCAAATGTCCCACAGAGTCACTACAGTCCCGGTGGCCCATGTGCTATCAAAAAGGGCCACTGCAGGTACCAGCACAGCGTTGGAGCGCGTGTACTGTTATATAGTTGATGCAGGTACCAGCACAGCGTTGGAGCTCATGTACTGTTATATAGTTGAAATGGTTGCAGACCTATTACTTTACAAGGGGGGGTCGTGCCCAGAGTACTATGAAGTCTATTGGTATATTGTTTCCACTCTATTCAATGATAGTTATCCCCATTCAGGGCTCGAGATGAGTAACAATCGGAGGACTCCTATATTGTGTGTGTGTGTGTGTATATATATATATGTATATGTATATATGTGTGTATATATATATATATATATATATATATATATATATATATATATATATATATATATATATATATATATATATATATATATATATATATATATACAGTGTTCGACAAACCTATACATTTGCTCGCCCCGGGCGAGTGGATTTAACCCCCGGGCGAGTAAATATTGGCCCAAGCAGCACACGTTTCGTACTAGGTGGCGAGTAGATTTTTTGGTGATTTGTCAACCACTATATATATATATATATATATCAAAGACAACACAAAAATTAAGTAGCGCTAAAGAGGATATGAAATAACCCTAATAAATGATAAATTATAATAACATATTTAAAATATTAAAATAAATTAATATGACCACAATTTAACCTAATAATATCTACAAACCATAACGTGATAGTGAAAAAAAAGGAAAATCCAAATTGAATGTTCCACTCAAACAAAAAATTCAGAGAGAAATATAGTCCCAATAGAAGATCCAGGGAGCATCTTTGCAGGTTTAAGGGTAGTGGTATAGCCAACCACTTTTGGAATCTATGAACAAAAAACAAAGGCGCAAGCTCCATAGCACATAACTGAGAAAAAATAAGGTACATTTATTTAAAAAATCAGCAACCCATAAGAATGTGCACTTACAGGATTTTAAACAGAACCATTCGTGGGAGAGAAATCTCTATTGTGGTCATCTGCGGTGGTAGGGTGAGTCCCAGGTTTGCAGAGTGGATGTAAACAGCCCAGGTTCACCATGAATTGGCAGCAAGATATACAGGTATCCAATGCCTGCACGTCCTTTGCTCCCTCATACAATGGTTGCTAACACTTGAAATTACCGCCAGCCGGAGCGCAGGGAAGCCAGGGACTCCAAATACACCAACACAAACGCGATGACGTCACAGCTCTACGCGTTTCGTCACACTGCGGCGACTTCGTCAGGAGTTCTCCTGTGGCATAGCTCCCATTCCTAGGGAGATACCACAGGGGAATAAAACTAACCTTTTAAACGAAAAATAGCCTTCGGAATAAAAAGTTTTTTTTAAAAAAAGGTAATAAGTTTTTCAAACGATAATTTCCTTGGAAATAATGTTTAATACATTGTCAACAGTAGTTTTTTAACATGAATAAGGTAACATGTTGTAGTTCATGAATTCATTTAATGAATTACATTTGAGTGTTTTTAATTTGAATAGGCCCCCCATGTGGCACTGCTTTATTGATGGTTCTTAGTGTCGTTCCTTATATATGGGGGAGGTGCTTTTATTCATATGAACACATTTTCATATCTTTAGTGCATACCCTTATTGTTGATTTTTGAGTGCATTTTATTATATGTGTATAAATATGTATGTATTGTAATATTTTGCAAACATTAGGATGTTAGAATTCCCAACACCTAGCTTATTCAAGTTTATTTGACATTTAATTCTGTCGTGCTATTAAAGATAACATGGCAGGCATTTTTCATGCATAACCCTAGTTGTATATTAATCTTTATCTGTACTCCATTGTTCGAAGTAAATGTCCCTTTGTGGGTCTTGTTGTGCATAGACCATGGTGGTGTGGAGACGCATTCCTCTTTTTTGGAACTTGGGACTGATTCTGCCCCTTGTGGAATATTGGCCACAGCTTTTCCATTATGATCATTGAATCTAAATAAGGGGTATATATATAGTAGTACCCCATTGACCGTGACATCACCCCCTGATGAAGCACTCCTGTGCGAAACGCGTTGAGGTTGTCACATTACGCCTTCACGTCATCCCGCATACGGGGTGGAACCTCCCCATCAGCTGCGAGCGGCACAGCCACTTGGATGTTCGAGCAGAGGATTCCTCTGTTTGGCGTCCTTACACACGGCCGCGTGCGGGACACTGCAGCGGCGTCCTTACACACGGCCGCGTGCGGGACACTGCAGCGGCGTCCTTACACACGGCCGCGTGCGGGACACTGCAGCGGCGTCCTTACATACGGCCGCGTGCGGGACACTGCAGCGGCGTCCTTACACACGGCCGCGTGCGGGACACTGCAGCGGCGTCCTTACACACGGCCGCGTGCGGGACACTGCAGCGGCGTCCTTACACACGGCCGCGTGCGGGACACTGCAGCGGCGTCCTTACACACGGCCGCGTGCGGGACACTGCAGCGGCGTCCTTACACACGGCCGCGTGCGGGACACTGCAGCGGCGTCCTTACACACGGCCGCGTGCGGGACACTGCAGCGGCGTCCTTACACACGGCCGCGTGCGGGACACTGCAGCGGCGTCCTTACACACGGCCGCGTGCGGGACACTGCAGCGGCGTCCTTACACACGGCCGCGTGCGGGACACTGCAGCGGCGTCTTTACACACGGCCGCGTGCGGGACACTGCAGCGGCGTCCTTACACACGGCCGCGTGCGGGACACTGCAGCGGCGTCCTTACACACGGCCGCGTGCGGGACACTGCAGCGGCGTCCTTACACACGGCCGCGTGCGGGACACTGCAGCGGCGTCCTTACACACGGCCGCGTGCGGGACACTGCAGCGGCGTCCTTACACACGGCCGCGTGCGGGACACTGCAGCGGCGTCCTTACACACGGCCGCGTGCGGGACACTGCAGCGGCGTCCTTACACACGGCCGCGTGCGGGACACTGCAGCGGCGTCCTTACACACGGCCGCGTGCGGGACACTGCAGCGGCGTCCTTACACACGGCCGCGTGCGGGACACTGCAGCGGCGTCCTTACACACGGCCGCGTGCGGGACACTGCAGCGGCGTCCTTACACACGGCCGCGTGCGGGACACTGCAGCGGCGTCCTTACACACGGCCGCGTGCGGGACACTGCAGCGGCGTCCTTACACACGGCCGCGTGCGGGACACTGCAGCGGCGTAGCAGCTGTTGAGCATTCCAGTTTGGCATCTTCTCCTCCCGAGTGCTGCGAACAGAAGTCCGGGGACCTTGCTCGCTGGGCACCATCTGTATACCCCCTTTGGATTCATTTGTTCTCACTCGAGACTGCGGGGAGCCTGCTTTTTATTATATCTCGTGTTTGCTATATGTGTGTTAGTATGTCTCTAATACACTTGTTTCTCAATTCACTTCGGTGCGCTGTCTCCTCTCTCTCTCTCTCTCTCTCTCTCATACATATATATATATATCTCTATTATATAGATAGACAAACACAACCCACACGGTGCAGACAATTAAAAACATTTCTTTCAAGTAAGAAATAAAATAGAGTAAACTCGTGATGAGCATAAGTATTGAGAGTTTATCGGTGTATAGTGGAAGATCCCGCTGCTCCGTTTGGAGGGACTTCTGCGCTGGAGCTGCGGTGACGTCACTCCTAGGCTCTGGTCTTGGTAAGGAACGCCAACGAGGACAAATTTCCTCAGATCCTTTCTCCACCAACACATTAGAGATATGCGCACCAACGCCGGACCCTTACAATTCATATAAGATATCATTTCCCCACTCCACTGGCTGTGTGTCCTCAGTAGGAGTGAGATTTGGTCTAAGTTTAATATATATTTTTTTTCACGTAGGGAGTCGAGCTCCTTGGCAACTGAAAGTGCAAACTTGTTGATACGGGGATCACCTCTGGATTGTACAGGATAGAATGTGGATTGACTTTTTAACTTGGATGATTTTTGGTTCTAGGCTATTACTGCGAGACGTGGCATTTGTTAGTGCTGCATCGGAGGCATAGTCCCATTTCTTTATTTATAAAATGTTTTGCCAGGAAGTAATACGTTGAGTTACCTCTCGTTTTCATGTAGGTCAATGCCACCTCCCTCATGTTCTAGAGCCTAGAACCTGTAGCTGTGGCATATCCTTAGCATCTTACGTGATTGGGGTACTTTGTGTGTACAACCTTTCTGGAGATGGTTGATCACTAGTTCGTTTGTGTAACGAAGGCATGATTAAGGTGAGACTGTTCCGTTTATTGCCCCGGTCAGATGACCTTGGATATGAAGTTACTACAGGATATTCATAACGTTCCCTGAAACATTGGCCAACACACGGCAAGCTTTCCTTTCCCTGCAATGGGAATTTAGCCGTCTTCCCACATGTAACCGCTCTGCTGCCTTAAGGGCCCGAACGCAACAGATGAATTTAAAGCAGCAAGCCTGCCCACAATTGAAGCCGAACCACTCTTGTTTTCAGCTTTGGAAACCCCCTGGTTCCCGAGATGCTTAGTTTTTAGGTGCCGGTGCACTCACCTGGTAATTTGAACATGGCCGTCTAATAGGAAGGCACAGTGGAGAAGAAAACACAGCACATAAAATTGTAAGTATCGCGAGAACTGGAGGGACCCCACAGTCACTCTCCGAACAACCTGCGACTCTCGGCTGGAATACTGTACAAAAACCAACAACAAATAGGTGGATTTGCTGCTTTCAGTATGAATATTGGTGGCTTGATGGATAGAATGTGTTCTGGATGGGAATACTATACTAATAAAGGCCTATACATTCTGATTTGTACAAATGCATCTAAAAGAACAGAGACTTGTGGGGGCCTCAGAAGATCACATGAAAAACTTGTGATGGGCATTTAAATATTTTACTACTAACAAAATGCACAGAATTTACTGAAGAACCTTCTTTTTTTGGAATGATAAAAATATGTTTTTTTTATTACGCAAGATCGGCACATCGCTTAAACATACTCCTTCGGTGCTATTGTAGCACAATGGCGCGAGTGGTTTTCTATCCGACCGAAACCTTGAACGGTTCATTTAGAATGAAGGATTTCGGATTGAACCTGATTTTAAAAAAAAACACCGACCAATCATCTGATAAAGACCGGGAGTGGGGGAAGCGTTCTCACGCGGTGCTCTTCCCACGCCGTATAAACATGGCTGCGCGGAAATGCGGCCATATGAGAAGAGGCAGCAGCACTATGTAATCTTCCCCTCCCCCCCGTTACCATGTCAGGTGGCATCTACACTGTTTGTGAGGAAGAAACCGCTAAGGACCAAAATGTTACTATTTTGTTATTGTGATACATTATGAAACACTGGAAACCAGATTTATTTATTTTTTATTATTCTTGCATATGAAAAAGTATTAAAATATAAATTAAATAGACCAATTAAAAAAAAAAAATCAACAGTTATCCCTATTTATTATCATACAGAAACCTATAAATATGAATTTGCTAGTTTTTCACAGTTTGACATTTGGAGGAGTTATTATTTTACAGCCTGGATAAATACTGCAGTTTCCATTTAACGTGTGATTACTCATTTCATCAAATGTATTTCTAATTACAGGTTGGAAGAGGGAAAAGATCAGTGTTCTGCCTGGGATCCGCCTGAGACGGGAACAGATTGCTCTGCACTGCGCGGCTATTTGCAGGCGGTGGACAGTGCAGGAAACCCTCTGTGTCTTCAGTGCCAGGAGCCAAGTTCTCAGCCCGACAGACTGTGCCTGGCGACGGCCTGGGACACACGGTTTTGTTCTCAAAAATGCCAAGACGATTTCCTCATGCGCTCCAGCCAGGGCTACATGCGGGCTAAAGTATTTGAAACGGAGCATGGTGTCTGCCAGCAATGCTGCTTAAACGCCCAGGAGCTTTATCTCAGTGTCAGAGATGCCCCCAAGAGCGAAAGGAAGGCTCTTCTGGAGAGCACGTGGATGGCACAGCTTCCACTAGCCCAGGTAAGGGTCAAACATTTCTACAGACACAAATGTTCTGTGTTGTATGAAACGTGTTTTGGCTTCTAATTGTTCCAGAGAACGATCAAGGTGATGAGAAACGTTCTCTCACAACGGAGCTGAAAAGTGGCTGCGGAATTCATTGTGTTCAAGTCGCTCTTTTATTCTGCGCCGACTGTTCTCGCTACGTCCTAAAGACGCGAAGCCGGCAGTGTCATTTATGAAAATAAAGATCAACTATAGAGATACACGCAGTGGCGACTTTCCCATTTTCCAAAATGTCTGCACCCCCCATATACTTTTGCCGCGCTGTCTGGCCTATCGGGCCTGATGGGAAGGCACTTAGCTGTTGCGGCCACCTCCTTACCTGCCGCCCTCCTTCTGAACCGTAGCGTCAAATGGCATCATACCGTCTCATTACCATGGCAACGCGACATCACATTTAGAAGGGGTGGGCGGCAGGTAAGTAGGCAGCAACAACTGCGAAGTGCGCTGGTTATAAGTAGATAAAATCTGCATTTCTGTTGCATATTTTAAGAGCAGTATCTCCCCGGGCCTGCAGATTAAGCAGAGCTCAGGACATGCAATGTGCCCATGCAATGTTTTCGCACGCCCATGTGGGAACTCGCCACTGCGTATTATGTCCGCACGTCCTGAATTAGAAGAACTTTGCACGCCCGCAGTTCTGATAATCGGTTGTATATTAAGCTTGGTTATATGTATTCTTGGTAAATTAAAATGGAGATGTTCCCTTCCCCTCTTATAATTCTAAATGTTATAAATGATCTCTATGGTTGCTTGGGACTTTGAAACATGTCGTGTTTTGTCGCCTGTTAAATGTGTTTTTCCTTATTTCCTAATTGATTCCCGGGTGATAGGTGTTGACACAATCAATACACTTCTAATTCCGGCGAAAATGTAAAACAGATGGACGTTGGTTGCAGCTTAATGGGGAAACAATGAATATCTTCTAGCACTCCGAAATGTGCGACCGTATTTCACAGCAAAAAGTGTCATTCACACTCATAACTAAACACTTTGAGTTACGTGACAAGCTACGCTCTTTATTCTTGCACTGAACCCATTAAAATGCATACCTGACAGCTCTTCAAATAGCATGGGGGGTTGGATGGGAATGATAAGAGGACAGTGGAGAGTTGCTATTCCTTTTATCTGTAATGTTTTCATCTATACAGTAATTGCATCATGAGAATGTCAGCGTATTCTGTGCAAGCCAAACCAAGCACGTGTTATTGTTTCCCGCAGTTAAATGAACTTATTCGGAACCCCGCAGAAGGCCAGTTCTGGCAGGTGGATCACATCAAACCAGTTTACAGTGGAGGAGGGCAGTGCAGTTTGGATAACCTCCAGACTCTATGCACTGTTTGTCATAAAGAGGTACTGTATGAGCACTTTATGTTTTATAGCAATGTGGACTCTTCCTGTTCTTACCTTTTTGTTGGACAAATATAGAAAGCATAATTATTTTATTGTGAACCAAGATACACAATGCACTGCTCCTGCCATGGATGCAGTGAAACCCCTCGAGGTTATTTCTGCGATCAGCTGCAGAGTATTCCCAAAGAGTGAGTCGTGTTCAAATAGTCATTATTGGCCAATAACATCTGTAACTAGTAAAAAAATATATATGTTTAATTGGTGGTTGCGCAATTATGAACTGTTTAACATGACATTCCCATTGATCTAGTTTGAATTATTCCTTTAACACATGTTTATTCTTTGCTAGCACACAACACTATGATTTTATTATTTAATATAAGTATTTGACTTATTCACGAGAACGCCGAGGTGACTTTCTCCCGAGCGTGTTTGTATCCGCTGCTTGAGGTGATGTTTTAATTGGGGCAATTTTTATGTCCTGTTTTTTTAATGGTTTACAAGATAAAATGCAAATTACCTGTGTTAGCTACACTTTTTAATTTCTGGAAATTCGGTGTCGCTAATGAGGCAATTTGACCAAACCCCAGCAGGCTGTCCTATGAGATAACTGCTTGATTTGATGAGTTGAGATGCACAGAGGTGGCTATTAGGCTCAGCAAGCTGCTTTTTTTGCTGGGTACAATTGCCATGTAGCAGAAGTCAATCATCAAATCAACTTACTAGGGGCCACTTCTTAAATTGTGGAGAACTAATCCATTGCTGTCTTGGAGAGCGAACTGTTCAGGTAGTATTAATAGCGCTGACGTACGGGCAGACACCTCTGCACGCAGACACCTCTGTACGCAGAGCTCTGCTGTATGTACAGTGAGAACAGGTGCTCAGACATAAGTTGCCTTGAAGTATTTAAGCACTTTATTTTTCATGTATAAAAAGAATACACGTCGTCGTTTTTGGAAAAACATTTATATTATGCTGGGAATGTACGCATTCTTATTAACACTTTATAAACCAGAGGCCAGGCTACGCGTCCACTATCATTACTTCACATCAGTAGGACTAAGCACGCCGACTTTAAAACGACAAATCCCCACAGGAGCCAGTATAAGTTTAACTATTATAGTCGTACCTTCCCTTTTTTTAGTGTTAAACCTCCATGATTTTCTTCATCTGTAGCGTCTTATCACCCCGGTAACATTTAGACTGCCGGAGTTCCACTTTAATCTTCTGAACATTTAATAGTTCCAACATCTCTGGAATGGGGCATCACATTTTTAAACTAAAGCGTTGCAAAGGGCAAAAAAGGAAACGGGTGTCAGTGCAGACTTGCTTTAAGTCAGATGGGTACCCACAAACGTTATTGCATCTGAACTATTCCTTGGCTCATAAGATGTCAATATATCGTCACATAATTACTTCCATTTTGTTATCGGCATATTAATGTATTTTCTGTTGTTTCCAGAGAACGGCAAAGCAGGCTAAAGAAAGAAGTCAGACGAAGAAGCGCTCCACTGCCTCCAAGTACGGTTCTGACATCAAAAAGTTTTTTACCGCGGTCTAAATTTTCGCCATATTTTGTATCTTATCCCCCCCCCCATGTAATTTCTCCTCCCTCCCCTGTGATTTCCCCCCTCCCCCCATGCTTTATTCACCACTCGCCACACTACTACTACACGTCATGAATAAAAAAAATTGTTGTATTAAAAATGTTGTTTTTTTTGAGAGAGCTTTAGCTGATATTTAACCAGCACGTATTTAGAATACCGTATTGTACCTATTACACGATCACCAAGTTATATTTTCAGTCTCAATTGAGAGTCCTGTCACAACTTCACTGCCTTTTTACACACGAGCACTAGTGGGGTTTTTTTTTGACATATGGTTAGTCGGTAAATGAAATTAGTTTTATTTGAACAGTGTGGAGATATCCCCATCACGTGTGGCGCTACATGTTCAGAAGAGTTTGTATTTGAGTATTTGGCAGGGACAGCGTACAGAGTGAGCCCGCCTTCCTATACTAGCGCTAGTTGAGTTATATTTTTAATCCTTTCTTTTTTTGTTATTGAGTGTAATAAAATAATTTTTCAATCAGTGGATGTGGTTACACCACCTCTTACCAGTATGTGTAATTAACACCCATGAGGTGGAGTGCATGGTACAACAGGGACCTTTTCTTTTGTTTCCTATTTCCATCTTCACACATTACCTGCTCTCACAGCTCTACCTCCGCACACTCCCACTTACTGCTTCCCAACGCCAACTCCCTCCCACATTACCTGCTCTCACAGCTCTACCTCCGCACACTCCCACTTACTGCTTCCCCAACTCCCTCACACATTACCTGCTCTCACAGCTCTACCCCCGCACACTCCCACTTACTGCTTCCCCAACACCAACTCCCTCACACATTACCTGCTCTCACAGCTCTACCTCCGCACACTCCCATTTACTGCTTCCCTAACCCCAACTCCCTCACACATTACCTGCTCTCACAGCTCTACCTCCGCACACTCCCACTTACTGCTTCCCAACGCCAACTCCCTCCCACATTACCTGCTCTCACAGCTCTACCTCCGCACACTCCCACTTACTGCTTCCCAACGCCAACTCCCTCCCACATTACCTGCACTCACAGCTCTACCTCCGCACACTCCCACTTACTGCTTCCCAACGCCAACTCCCTCCCACATTACCTGCACTCACAGCTCTACCTCCGCACACTCCCACTTACTGCTTCCCAACGCCAACTCCCTCCCACATTACCTGCTCTCACAGCTCTACCTCCGCACACTCCCACTTACTGCTTCCCAACGCCAACTCCCTCCCACATTACCTGCACTCACAGCTCTACCTCCGCACACTCCCACTTACTGCTTCCCAACGCCAACTCCCTCCCACATTACCTGCACTCACAGCTCTACCTCCGCACAATCCCACTTACTGCTTCCCCAACTCCCTCACACATTACCTGCTCTCACAGCTCTATCTCCGCACACTTCCAATTACTGCTTCCCAACGCCAACTCCCTCACACATTACCTGCTCTCACAGCTCTACCTCCGCACACTTCCAATTACTGCTTCCCAACACCAACTCCCTCACACATTACCTGCTCTCACAGCTCTACCTCTGCACACTCCCACTTACTGCTTCCCAACACATTTTTTTTAAACAACTGTGAACGACATTTTTAGTTATTTGGCAATCATTTACAAAGTCACATCCTCTTCCTCTTCTGAAACAGGCTCTGGGACATCCTTTTTTGAGCCCTGCCCTCTCTCTAGCAGTGCCCCAATTGTATCTAGTGACTGCCTGCTCACATGATCTTCCCCGCAGAACTTTGCATTTTTGGTCCTCTTTTGCTGCACTGACGGCGATTTAGTGAACCGGAGCCGAATCTTCGCCGATCGATCACAGAAGAACGGAGCAATCGACAATTTAGCTAATTACTTGTGGATTATTGATGTACATATTAATGGGAAAGAAAAAAAAACTGCAGCTTGGACTACTGCTTTTAGACAAGGTAAAACATACAGGACACCTACAAGCTCATTGAACCCCCAAAATAACCACAACATATATATCAGCATATAAGTGTCACAGAGGAGTGCTACTGAGCATGGCAATGTATATTTAAAACCAGAGACAGAGCTCAGTGCACATCCAGTGAAACTTATACACGGTACAGTGCCTAAATATATATGTATAGATATTTATAAAATAAAATGGTCTTTTAGTTTAACATTTTGGCCAAAGTGTTGTAAGCCCATGAGCCACTATTTAGACAAGGTATCAAGTACCACCAAAAAAAGGGGTAGTTTAACTTTTTTTTGTGCTCTTATACAGTTCTCCAAATCCCAGGGGAGCGATGGTGGATGTCAAAAGTCTAAACATACACAGCTCTCCAAATACAGTACCTGGAACATCATTGGTGCATGCTTGTGTTCTAGATCAGGGGTGCTCAACTCCAGTCCCCCCCACCTCATCTGAAGCTGGGATATCCTTAAAACCGGACATGTTGGTGAGTCATGAGGACCCCTGTTCTAGGGGGTGATAGCAGCCTCCCTGATCGAAACAGGTGGAGCCCCATCCACGTCACAACTCCTGTGAAGTTACCTGTTTTATTGCTTGCTTCTAGGGGAAACCAAATGGCTGACAAATCTTAGGTTAAATAGAAGCTGTGGCTTCCTATTGGTTGGCCATTTAAATCCCCTTTCCAATCCAGGAAGTAATACTGATAACTTCACAGGCAAGTATCACGGGAAACGAGGGAGCTAAAAACTAAAAGAACCCTGATTACAATCCTATAAAATGTAGGAGATTGCTGCTTTAAGTAATCCTACTATTACAAGTACATTCTTTTAACTGCATGAATAGAAGGGCCCTAAAGTTTGAGTTCCATCTCAAGGATATAATTAATTTGATGAAACTGGCTGCAGGGCCTTGCCAAGAGAAAGTAGAACAGCCAATTAAAACTGACGTTTTGTATAAATTGCATGCAACAGTTCACACCCCTGGAACGCAGTTGGCTATTCCTGGCTTCTTTTTTTCAAGGTTTCAAACTGTACAAGGTGTTAAGACTTCTGAACCAGAACTCAACACACCATTTTATCCGCCTCACCTCCTTGATATATTTACCACTTTTTTTTTAAAAACCTTGCAGCAACATTTTATTAACCCCTTCATTGCTAATGAAGCCAACACTAGTTCATTCTTATGGATCGAGGAACCTGCATTTGAAGTACCGTATTTGTCCGATTTATAGGGCGACCCTTTAACTTCAGTATTAGCGGGAAAGGGGGAAAAAAAGTTTTTTTTTTTTTTTGGAGGGTTAAAAATTCACATTTTTATTTCTTGTCCCGTCTTTCAATACTCATTTTTTTAATAGTAATAAACGTGAATGTGTCCGACTTATATGAACTAATAAAGAACAATGAAAGTTGTGTGTTTGTCTTATGTCAGATGTAATCTATTTTTTTTTTTAACTTGCATAGCAGTGAAAGGAGCCCAGACTGTTCCTGTCTTGTTAGCAGCAGTAAATATCGAGGCCGATTATAAGGCGGGGATGTACTTTAACAGGAGGGGGGGGGGGGGGGGGAGGGAAGCCTTATTGGGCAGAACTGGTAATAATTAGAATCCTATTTCTTAACTATTGTAATTTGCAGGAGAGCATGGGGAAGGCTAGAAACGTTTTATAGCAATCTTGCAAAAATCCATTTGGGTAGAAACAGATCCTGGAGCATGGGTGCTTTTCTGGATCTTCAGACACCACAGGAGTCAACATCTAGAACCTATATCTGTGTAACAAAAGAGTCAACAGATGCAATCAAATGACTCCTTTGTTACACAGACTTCGGTTCTATGTGTAAGTGGCACTAGTATATTGTGGCCCAATTGGTAGGAGCGCAGGAATTGTTCTGTCTCCCATAAATGTAAGGCTAATCCTTTTACCAGCTGCATACTTCAAGGGAGGAGCCCGGTAATATGTACAGTGTTTGTTTTCCGCAATCATGCGCGGAGGAGTTTGTGCATGATCGGGGCCAAAAACATGTCTTTTTAGCCTGATTAGGACTTCTAAGTCAATACTGTAGATTATAATCACGCTATTTATTGCTTATCTGTTTTAGAGAGCCACAGCACACTTGGCTACCTCCACTAATTACAACTCCTGATACCATTCGTGGCCAACTCCAGTCCTCAAGGGCCACCAACAGTTCAGGTTTTCAGAGTATCCCTTCTTCAGCAGAGGTGGCTCAGTTGTTGACTGTGTCACCTGTGCTGAAGCAGGGATATCCTAAAAACTGACCTGTTGGTGGCCCTTGGGGACTGGAGTTGGCCACCCCTGCACTATATGATCCATATACAATCCTCACATAATCACTTAATACTGATTATTGCTGAGTATGGTAGACACAGGCAGCACTCCAAGTCCAGAAGGATAGTTCTGGTAGACGTTAGTGTGTTGACTTTAATGAGTTTCTCAGGTTTTAATAGATACTCAAAATAAACCACTATAAAATACAGGATGTTCACTGTCGAAAGAAAACCGATCACCCCCTTATTAGAATAATGCTTTACTTCTGATGATTGCAGTAATAAAATAAAATAAAAAATCGGAAGTGAAATAAAATGACACGGATCATAAGATTTACTGATTCCACTAGCACTTTATATTAAAGTAATTTCTTTACAATATTTGTATTATACAGGAGAACATCCAATACATTACATTAAACCTCTACAAGGCTTACAGCAATACAGATGTTACTCAAACATCCCAGCAAAGTATTTAAATAGAAACAAAATACATGCGTTTTCTAATGCATACAGTCAAACACTTTAAGATCATACATTTGCGGGTGGCTTTGAAATAGAAAAGGGTATTTGAAAGAAACGTGTGTAATTGTTAGGGGAGAAAACACAGCATTAACTATGCAGGTCCCCAAGCAAGTAGAACTGGGGTATAAAACGGTTTGGTAAGATTAGCCAGAGGTGAGGACAAGGTCTAACCCAGGAGTGGACAACTCCAGTCCTCAAGGCCTACCAACAGGTCAGGTTTTCAGAATATCCCTGCTTCAGCACAGGTGTCTCAGTCTTTGGCTGGGATATCCTGAAACCCTGACCTGTTGGTAGCCCTTGAGGACTGGAGTGGGTCACCCGTGGTCTAACCTATACCTATTTAATACAGTAAGGAGAGAGTAACTGTCCGGGAGACATCACCTCCCAAATCAAGGGAGTAGAAGTCGATGCGTTCATACCCGTGTATATTACCTCACGTCTCCATTAAATACGGGCCTCATGCCATCTATTTTCCATATGTATAGTAAATGGAATTGGCTGTAGATATGCAAATCAACCCATTTCAATCGCAACATAGTTGACAGTAGTTTCATTTTTTTTCACATAAATTCAGTGAACAAAAAACGTTGTTTTTTTTTGCCAGTAACACTTAAGATGGCTGCCTCCATATATTCCACCTGGGACAGTTTTTTGTTTCAATTCATTATCATCAGGTACTGTATAAACATGTAAACTCTCCAGTTGTATTGGGACTTGTAACATGCCATCGCAGGGCTTGTGGCCCATAAGCAGTGTTGCCATAATATACTTTTACAGGCTGTTTATTGACGTGTGTGTGATAGAGAAAGAAAACTGAGCACTATTTCCCAAAGCTTTAGTAAGTCAGGCAAAAAGCGTACCCATGAAGGAAAAAAATCTAATTTATTGGATCATTGGTAAAAGCAGCATATAGGGACACAGCCCACACCTACGCATTTCGAGCGAAGCTCTTTATCAAGGTAACAATAATTGTACTCACTGGGTGTATAAATACCGATTTCGCGCGGATTTATACACGCCGTGAGTACAATTATCTGATAATAAATTTGATATTTTTTTCCTTCATGGGTACGCTTTTTGCCCGACTTACCAAAGCCTTTGGAAGTAGTGCTCCGTTTTCTCTCTATCACTCAATGCTAGCTGAAAACAGGCACACCTACCCCAGGACGAGAGGCTACAATCAAAACGTGAGTTATTGATTGTTACTTCTGTTTCTCTACACCATTCATGATTTAACCCCATCGATGCTTATGTGCCTGGACACCAGAGGGTGTTGATTTCCCTACTACAGTGCCAGTGGGATCTCTGTCAGCTAAACCTAATTATTATGGGTCATGATGTTTTTATGGAGGTGTTCCGAATATAATCAGATACCATAGGGGTATTCCATCATAGGCGTTTCCTATACACATCAGGAGCCAATTCAGCAACTGGACTGGAGGTTTTGGAGCATCACACAGCTTTTTTCTCTGTTTATTGACTTAAATGGATCAGTCACAAGTCACCTTTCTGCCCATCAATGTAAAAAGAAGAGTCAATTACAACTTGTGCCTAAAAATCAATTTCTACGTCGCATTAAGAGCATAATGGAATTTGTGGCCAAACGAGCTGCAGTATAGTTATTTTACAAACCGTTTCACGTCTCGATCATGTCCACTGTTCCTTTTACAAGTTCATGGTTACAATCACATGACCAGTAAGACAGGCAATACCATTACCAGTGGTTTCGCCTCTCTCGGCAGGGGTCCCCAGATTCTATAAATAACCAATGAATTACCAATCACACGGTTGCACTTCTCTTACATGTAAATGTTTCATGAGCAGATTATCCCTACAGGAGAGGAGTGAGAATTGATGCATTAGAAGAAGGTCGTGTCAGACGAAAAGGCCCCTGCCAGCCTAAAATCCTCCTTCGTCAGGACGCTGTACATACGCTGCGGCAGCGCTTTGGAATAAGGCGCCGGTCTGGGAACGCTGGTACGCAAGATAACTTCACGGCCGGCTGGGGGCGGGAAATCGCACCCTGAAACCTGCCTGCGCTCATCCGAGGAACTGGATCGTTTGGGTTCTTCCTCCATGGGGGCCATTGTTGCAGCCTTAAAGAAAACCACGCCGTTAGAACAAAAAGCAGGGAGGTCTGGCACATAACATTCTATACAAGTGTGTTTGACTACAAAACAACACGCGTTAACAAGAACACGATTAATGGAAGAAAACAATCACGTAAACGTTAACGGTACACAAGCATAGTTATCTTGATGAGCAGTGGTGGTCAGTCTTCACCGACTATAAATACTTTATTAAATCATATTGCTGAATTACTCTCGGCTTGTAACTATAGCTCTTCTTTCAGTTTTGAATTGGCCTCTACCAAAAAACATTTCTGCGCACTGAACGGCCGTTAGTAAGAGTGTTAGTATAAAAAGTAAAAATGGTGGTTTGATGCTGGCAAAGCTGCTCCGTTTTATATTTCACATAAAGGGTAGAGAAGAGAATGAGGTAGAAATACTAGTTGTTACCTCATCAGAAGATTCAGTCAGCTTGAGAAAGGATGAGAAAAGAAACCGTGGTAAAGATAGAAATAAAAGCAAATCTATGATGGCTACGAAAGGGTTAGACAAAGTGTTTTAGTATGTGTAATATGACGTGGTGGTGCATTCACAAAGGGACTTCTCCATCGGGGGAGAATGACAAGACCACACACAACGCTGGAAATGCGACCAACAGGATATCTGAAACATCACACGGTTATCGGAATGTTTCTAAGCTTTCCATGATTACCAAACCATTCATTGCTGAACACTGTGCAGTTGTGGGGGCCATGAATTCATTGCTCTGTAGGTAAAATGCTAAAGCAGCAGTTTCCCCCTCTTATTTTTTTTACATAGCTGGGAAATGGGGTCTCTGGCGCTGAGCCGTGTACGTTTCAGCTGTAGAGTCCACCTGCTTCCCGAGATACTTCCCAGTAAAGCTAGCAGCGCAGGTACTTCCTCATATCAAAAGCACCTGCGTCACGAGGGCCAATTGGAAGCGCTTTCTAATATTGCGCCCGACGCAGAAGACTTAAACTGATATTGTGTCTCCCTTGGGACGGGGGCAGCAACGAGCTACCTTCACCGGTAAGTATTTCGGTAACGAGAGAATCCCGGAGCAGAGAATAACACGAGTTCTCATGCTTCTTGAGCTTTTTGTACAAAAGAAAAGCACGGCACATATAATTATGCCAAATTACAAACAAATGTGTAGGAAATCTCGTAAAGACGTTAAAAGTAAAGCAGGGATTTTATGTATGTGTATACACACACCTATTTCATCGGAGTATTTGTTACTTTTAATTTGCTGTTTGACGCATGCACTTGCCATATAGTGGCTAAATACATGTGTGTGTGTGTGTGTGTGTGTGCGCACACACACACGGTCTACTGCATAGAGGGGAAGCTGCATGTACAGAGAGAAGATAATCCATGTGGAAGAAAGCGGAGCACAGCACAACGTCCAAAAAGTAGTCTGGGGCTAAGCAAAACTCATTTAAAAAAATCAATCTTTATTTGTGGTAGACAACATGGAAGCGCTTCCATTAAATTAGTTTTGCTTAGCCCCAGACTACTTTTTGGACGTTGTGCTGTGCTCCGCTTTCTTCCACGTGGATTATCTTCCCTGCGTACACTTCGGCAGGATGCACGTCCCTTGGGACGGTGCACACCAGCAACCAATGCGAGCACAGCCTTTTCTTTATGAAAATTGGAATGATGATAACCACACTCTAGGGTTTTTGCCTATCATACGGGGACCTGCAGTCACTATTGTCTTAACATCACTTTAGTTGATGCTGGCAGTGTTCCCCTTACAGGCAGCTGTTAACCCATTAATGAGTTCTGCTATCAGAGTACTCGGCTGGTGTGTTTTACATATACCTGTCCCTAGTCCGTTCAAGATCTCATTCATGGTGCTATGATCTCACACTCAGGTGCACTGATATTGGAGAATACTCTTCTCGATTGTGGGAAATCTATGTGCATGTACAAAGTTTAAAAGTGCTTTGCGACAGAAGAAGAGGTGGTCTGAATAAAGTTCTGCTATTTATCGTGTGTTCTTTATGTGAGGCTAGGTACAACAAATCGATGCTACATCGGTAGTCACTGCCCTTAGCATAAGATAATGAACAAATCATAAATCCATCACTGGGAGAGAAGATGCTTTCATTTGGTTCCAGCTATTCATTTATGTTTGAGAAAAATAAACCTGCGTGATGCGCGTCACTTTGCTCGTCTAGCAAGACACGTAACGTGTGGATCAGCGAGAGATAGACCAGGGATAAATAACCCGGCATACCCTTTGAGCATTTACAAACATCTTGTGAATGATGCAGCCTGCAGGTCCTCGCCCTGCTCCAACGATCGGTACTTCTGGCTGTTCAAGCAGACAACTCACAAACCTGCCGAAGGGGACAACATTAGGAGATTCTCCACGAGAAAAGATGTTTGAGGAAAGGAGCCAGATATCGATTTGGAGAGAACAAAATGTATGGAGATTGACAATCTAATTGCTTTTGCAACAGGACATTTTATCAAGTGGAAGGCTGCGGTATTTTGAATGGTGTGTGTGCATGTGTATATGTATATATGTGTGTGTGTGGGGGGGGGGGTGTGTGTGTGTGTGTGGTGTGTGTGTGTGGTGTGTGTGTGTGTGTGTGTGTGTGTGTGTGTGTGTGGTGTGTGTGTGGTGTGTGTGTGGTGTATGTGGTGTGGGTATGTGTGGTGTATGTGGTGTGGGTATGTGTGGTGTATGTGGTGTGGGTATGTGTGGTGTGTGTGTGTGTGTGTGTGTGGTGTGTGTGTGTGGTGTATGTGGTGTGGGTATGTGTGGTGTATGTGGTGTGGGTATGTGTGGTGTATGTGGTGTGGGTATGTGTGGTGTGTGTGTATGTGTGCGTGTGTAGCTCAAAGGTGTGGAGGCAGCGCAGATACTATTTTTACACCCCTTTAAGTACCAGAAAAATCAGATCGTACTTGTTAATGTTTAACCATTTAGCTGCCAGAGGTTTGCAAAGTATTGCAGCACAAAGTCTATTTAGATGCTACTTATTATGAGTGGTGTCCCAAACTATTACTGCTGGATTAAAATGTTGCATTTAGGAGCCCTCTAAAAGTAATGTATTTGTACTGCTATTTAAATCTGCACAACATGTACAAAGAATTTAAGTAATAATCTAAAGTCATACTTTTCTAGATCCTCCTTTTCATCTGCTTTGTCACATCGATCTATTCCAAACTTTGCCTTCAAAGATCTGGCTCTTGCAATTGTAGCCTCCACATTCATGATCTGGTTATTGATGTCCTACAAAAACACAGAAGAAAAAGGTTGTATATATCCTTATTGATACCCAGAAGGTTGTATATACCCCTATTGATGATACCCAGAAGGTTGTATATACCCCTATTGATGATACCCAGAAGGTTGTATATACCCCTATTGATGATACCCAGAAGGTTGTATATACCCCTATTGATGATACCCAGAAGGTTGTATAGACTGCGCTATTGATGATACCCAGAAGGTTGTATATATCCCCAATTGATACCAGAAGGTTGTATATATCCATATTGATGATAACCAGGTTGTATATACTGCTATTGATGATACCCAGAAGGTTGTATATACCGTTATTGATGATACCCAGAAGGTTGTATATACCCCTATTGATGATACCCAGAAGGTTGTATATACCCCTACTGATGATACCCAGAAGGTTGTATATACCCCTATTGATGATACCCAGAAGGTTGTATATACCCCTATTGATGATACCCAGAAGGTTGTATAGACTGCGCTATTGATGATACCCAGAAGGTTGTATATATCCCCAATTGATACCAGAAGGTTGTATATATCCATATTGATGATAACCAGGTTGTATATACTGCTATTGATGATACCCAGAAGGTTGTATATACCGTTATTGATGATACCCAGAAGGTTGTATATACCCCTATTGATGATACCCAGAAGGTTGTATATACCCCTACTGATGATACCCAGAAGGTTGTATATACCCCTATTGATGATACCAGAAGGTTGTATATACCCCTACTGATGATACCCAGAAGGTTGTATATACCCCTATTGATACCAGAAGGTTGCATATATCCATATTGATGATACCCAGGTTGTATATACTGATATTGATACCCAGAAGGTTGTATATACCGTTATTGATGATACCCAGAAGGTTGTATATACCCCTATTGATACCAGAAGGTTGTATATATCCATATTGATGATACCCAGGTTGTATATACTGCTATTGATACCCAGAAGGTTGTATATACCCCTACTGATGATACCAGTGATAAATCAGCTGCTCTTTGCAGCAAATAAAATGCTTACTTCCAATTTTTTGTCCTCAGGATTGGGGAAGCGTAGCACTTTACTGGAATGAGAAATGATATGTTTTATCGTCTTCTTCAGCGAAGGAATGTCTTCCACTATTTCTGCAAAGAGCACAGAACGCATTAGAAAGGTCGACTTTTATTTTCTAAGATCATCTTTTACACAATATAAGAAGTTTATTTACCTTCCTCTTTTACCTTGAGCAGAGCGGCGTGGATAACGCACGGGAGAAGATGCCTGGTTAGATCTGCGGGTTTCTGAACGGCAAGGTAGTGAAGAACCTGAGAAAGACAAGGAAGATTGCCCCTAAAGGTTCAGTTTCCTTAAAGATTGTGTACCAATGGAAAATAGCTATCAGTAAAATAGACTAGCAAACTTAAATCCATTCCCAATATAAACATTACTTCTATTCCCTAAACAGACCCCACAGATCACACCTGTTAACGAGTGCATTGCCTAATCAGCGTCGTTCCCTTAAAGCAGTAATTGCGGTTATTGAAACTCATTATAAACCTTTTGTTTCCTTTTTGCACTTAAAAAAAAAAAAAGTAGTTTCAAATGTAAATCAGTAAAGCGTTGCAGAGATTATGGAGACGTTTATGCAATTTCATAAGCCCTGTGTGCAGACAATTTTGGCAGCAGAAGGGTTAAGGATGTATTTCTTCTATTTATAGACCGTGTGAAAAGCTTCCTGAAGTCTGAGCCATAGCAACAAAGTACGTGTGTGCTGTACACACTATTTAACTGATAGAAGCAGTCCATATTTAAAGCTGCAGTTCAAGCGGCCGGGGTTTTTTTTTTTTATACATATTTTTTCCCATTCAGTATGTGCATCAATACAATCTGCACACTGACAAGGGCTTAGCTAAGCTTAGTTTAGCTAAATTGATCCGTTTCTCCTGTAATCGATCGCTTGCTCCGGGTTATTTAATACAGTTCTTGCACAGCATTCTGGGCAATGTAGTCCTGGAATATGATTGAGCAGTTACTTGATACAATTGGTGCACTGCTAGAGAGAGGGCTGGGCTCAAGTCACTTTGGAAATGCTTCCTAAATTAGAAACATTCAAAATGTTTTTAAAACATTTTTTTTTCCATTTTTCAATGCGACAAATATTTTTTCATAGTACAGAACTGATTTATTTAAAAAAATATATAACACCCATGTAGGATATTACTTGAACTGCATCTTTAAGATGTGGTTTAGTACGCCGAGATTTGTGGCTTCGTACCTTCTCTGCTTCTTTGGTGTCATCAAACAGCCGTCTTTGCCGGCGAGCAGGGGTTGCCTTTGCCGTTTCCCAGGCTTCTGCCCACATGTTATTGGGGATTTTCATTCTGGCGCTGAGTTCACCTTTAATAACGTTGTTGCCGTCCTCGTCCACCACTTCCTCCTCGACATAATCTCGTGGGGAATACCACCTCACAAAGTCTTCTAAACAACAACCAGGATTGGCTCCCTAAAGAAAACACACGCCATTTGCATGACCCACACGGAGAGGCCATTTATGGATTCCACGATTGGGTCTGGATTATTCCACATAAACATGCAATGCTATTTATAAATAAATGAAGGGTTTCACGTCCCCAGTTTTCCAGAGATTAATCCACTGTCGATTAGTAAAATGTTATATTCTTACTTGGTTCACGTTGAGACTCTATGCTAAAATGAACAAGCAGACGTGCCCAGAAATACTTCATATATACGTACTGTATTCTTGCCACTACTTCTAATACAGAGAATTTTTATTGAGTCTAGAAAAATACTTGTAGCCTGCCACGGTGCTTGAAACTTTTTCCATACGTAGTATTAGGATAGAGGCTGGATGGGCTTTTGACCTGTTAAGATGATCTAAGAAATGTATACTTTTTTTTTGTTCATATACCTGCGATTCTGGAGAGAGCTCAGTAACATGAAATGTTCTCACACGGATCATGTCTGAGTCTCCTGCAGTAATAGAGCCTGTAGGGAAGATCACACGGATTATGTCCGAGTCTTCTGCAGTAATAGAGCCTGTAGGGATCACACTGATCATGTCCGAGTCTCTCCTGCAGTAATAGAGCCTGTAGGGATCACGCGGATCATGTCCGAGTCTCCTGCAGTAATAGCGCCTGTAGGGAAGATCACACGGATCATGTCCGAGTCTCTCCTGCAGTAATAGCGCTTGTAGGGAAGATCACACGGATCATGTCCGAGTCTCTCCTGCAGTAATAGCGCCTGTAGGGAAGATCAAACGGATCATGTCCGAGTCTCCTGCAGTAATAGCGCCTGTAGGGATCACACGGATCATGTCCGAGTCTCCTGCAGTAATAGCGCCTGTAGGGATCACACGGATCATGTCCGAGTCTCCTGCAGTAATAGCGCCTGTAGGGAAGATCACACGGATCATGACCGAGTCTCCTGCAGTAATAGAGCCTGTAGGGATCACACGGATCATGTCCGAGTCTCTCCTGCAGTAATAGCGCCTGTAGGGAAGATCACACGGATCATGTCCGAGTCTCTCCTGCAGTAATAGCGCCTGTAGGGAAGATCACACGGATCATGTCCGAGTCTCCTGCAGTAATAGCGCCTGTAGGGATCACACGGATCATGGTCGTCTCCTGCAGTAATAGCGCCTGTAGGGATCACACGGATCATGTCCGAGTCTCTCCTGCAGTAATAGAGCCTGTAGGGATCACACGGATCATGTCCGAGTCTCTCCTGCAGTAATAGCGCCTGTAGGGATCACACGGATCATGTCCGAGTCTCTCCTGCAGTAATAGCACCTGTAGGGATCACACGGATCATGTCCGAGTCTCTCCTGCAGTAATAGCGCCTGTAGGGAAGATCACACGGATCATGTCCGAGTCTCCTGCAGTAATAGCGCATGTAGGGATCACACGGATCATGTCCGAGTCTCCTGCAGTAATAGCGCCTGTAGGGATCACATGGATCATGTCCGAGTCTCCTGCAGTAATAGCGCCTGTAGGGATCACACGGATCATGTCCGAGTCTCCTGCAGTAATAGCGCCTGTAGGGAAGAATGATTCAATAACACTTATTTACTTCCATAGGGGCTGCAAAGCACTCACATTAGGGCAGCAAAGGTGGATCAATCAGTCCCCGCTTCAGCACAGGTGGCTCTGTGCTGAAACAGAGATAGCCTAAAAACCTGACCTATTGGGGTGGGGGGGGGGGGGGGGGGGCTTGAGGACTGGAGTTGAGCACTACAGGATTAGGGGATAGGTTGAAGTTTACATTTGAAACCCTCCCTTGAGGGAATAAAGGGTAAATCCTCAGTGAAAGAACATCGGTGATTGAACTGCCGCTCTCATTTAACATCATGTTAAAACAAAATACAGTAGCAAAGGCAGCACGAGTCCCTACATTTTATTATAATGTTTTAAATTGGACTGCATCTTAAACTACAGTATATTAAAATAAAGGGGTCACCGCATTCCCTGTGTTATTCAGTGCAGGATTCAGTAAAGATCGAATACTGTCAAAATTACTTAGCAATGCTCTTTTCTTTCAAAAGTTGAAGTGGAACGTTATATTTATATGAATGACAAGGAGGAATATACCAGGAAGACATAGAATAAAAATGAATAAAAGCGATCGTTTGCTGAATAATGTAACCAGCACAGGTGTGGAATAATATTCATAGTCTTACTACAGACGAGAATCACATGAGATTATCACAATGAACAATATAAAATAGAAGCAGTCTCTTGCCCAGTCATGATGTACCTTAAAAGATTCCATATCTGAAAGCAAGCAGGCACTTTGCATCCGAGCCCGAAGGTGAGCCCCTTCCGCAGAGGTTCCCAGTTTAGCCAGTACTTCCGACTGCTCCTCTAGCAGATCTTCTGTCATAGGCGCTGGCTCCTGAAAAAGCAAGGCAGCAGAATGTATACATGGTGTACCCTAGCGGGTTTCAAATCGTGGTGGCCAAAGACTTAAGTGATCTCTGAAGCCTTTCAACAGTAACTTAAGACAGCCCTCCCCTAAACTCTGTGCATTGTCACTCATCACGAGAGAGAGAGAGAGAGAGAGAGAGAGAGAGAGAGAGAGAGAGAGAGAGAGAGAGAGAGAGAGAGAGAGAGAGAGAGAGAGAGAGAGAGAGAGAGAGAGAGAGAGAGAGAGAGAGAGACTTGCTGATATACCCGGCGTTGCCCGGGATTTACCCCCCTTCACAGCTGGGCTCCCCCCCTCGTTCACACCTCCGTTCTCCCCCCTCTTCACAGCTCCGTGTTCCCCCCTCCTTCACAGCTGCGGTCTCCCCTCCCTGCACTCCACACCACATCACTCACCACCCCCCCTGCACCCTACATCACTCTCCACTCCCCCTGCACCCCACATCACTCTCCACTCCCCCTGCACCCCACATCACTCTCCACCCCCCTGCACCCCACATCACTCTCTCCCCCCTGCACCTCACATCACTCTTCCCCCCCCTGCACCTCACATCACTCTCTCCCCCCTGCACCTCACATCACTCTTCCCCCCCCTGCACCTCACATCACTCTCTCCCTCCTGCACCTCACATCACTCTCTCCCTCCTGCACCTCACATCAGTCTCCCCCCCCTGCACCCCACATCACTCCCACCCTGGACCCCACATCAGTCTCCCCCCCCCCTGGACCTCACATCAGTTCCCCCCCCCTGCACCCCACATCACTCTCCCCTCCCTGTACCTGACATCACAGCCCCCCCCTGCATGACCCCCCCCGGTCCACGTTTCCTCCACCCCCCCTGTCCCCGGCGCTCGTCCCCTCCCCCAACGTTCATTTAACCCCCCCCCATCCCCCCCGCTCGTAATGTGAGTCGGGAGGCTGTGCGGCTGTGTGTGAGGCGGCGGGTGATGCAGGAGCCGACGCTCGTTCCCTCCCGTCCCCGGCACTCGTGCTCCCCCTCCACCGGTCCCCTGCGCTCCCACGGGTGAGGCGTCACTCCGTCAAAAAAAGCTCCCCTGAGGAAGTGTGCGCAAGCGCACGAAACGCGTAAGGAAGTCTAGAGCTTTTTTTGACGGAGTGACGCGGCAGACGCGAGTCGGAGACGGAAGGAGTACTCAACCACAAGGTCCGCCCCCCAGCGACGGAGCATCCGCCCCAGAGACGCGGGGAACTACAGGAGGGTTCACAAGAAACGCTCCATAGTGTGACCGGAAGGGGAAACTGTTCCATTTCACGGCCGACTTTCATTGCCTCCTTACTTCCCAAATCTCGTGAGTAGCGTCCCGGTTTTACACCATCCGGACCGGCGGTCTCTCAGTCATCCGCTTAACTACCATTTATGTTGTTTTATCTTTTATCAAATTAGCTTTTATCAATTTCAGCCTTGCTATTGTTTGTCTTGTTTGTTGGGTAGCGTTTTGGTCTGTATTGTCTGTCTTAAATGTTTTGTTTGTACTGGCATGTATGTCAGTTTTAGAGTGACATTTGTTGACATATTGCACTATAATTCTTTTGTGTTTTTTTTTCCACATATCACTTGAACGCACGGCGGAAGCCACATCAGACCACCTGGTACTCAAAGATCTGAAAGGTCCAATCATTGGGACACTTTCCTTCTCCAATTGGACTTCCAAAATCACTCAATTGGACTTGTAAGGCGCCGGTTTTCTTTTTGTTTGTTACTTGTGTTGGAGGCCTTAAAAAAAACTATACCTTTAGACTTTGTTATCATAAAAATGAAACTAAATCAATTTCCTTATTGAGACCTTTTGGTGATAGAGTCCCTAATTCATGTATCCAAAAGGTTTCTCTTTGGCGTAATTTTAGGAATCTATCTCTTCCCTTTATTCCCATCTCGATATGTTTCTATACCTATCACACGCAGTCCACATGGGTCCATGTTATGCTTTAATTGGAAGTGCCTGGACACCCCATGTGTTAGAACTCCTTTGAGAATATTTCCCCTGTGTTCTAAAAATCTCTGTTTCAGGGTTCTCTTTGTTCTTCCTACATATTGTAACCCACATCCACAAATTAAAACACACACTACAAATTTAGTATTGCAGTTAATAAAACGTCGAATTGGACGCACCATTGGAAGGTCACGTTGTGTGGAAGAACAGCTGAGGCACTACCCAAGCATCTGCCAGCAGCGGACGCGCTGACCCAACGGGCGAAGTATCCCTGCAGAGGAAGAACGCTCTACATATCCACACAACCTCTAAAGCCACTGCTTTTTAAACTTGCATGTTTGTGAGTGTATTTCTATTATTCTTTGTGTTTAGTAAAAGATTTTATTGCACCATGAGGTGTGCGCTTTCTTTTCTTTTTCCCTTATCTTAGCATCACGTTGTATTGCTGGGTTTGCATCCCTGACTAAGAAAGCAGCACCCTCTGGATTGAATTGGGCTGGACTTTTCATGCTATACTGTGAAGATATGTACAGAATATATCCATAATTATTGACCAATTGGATAATTATCAGGTTCCAAGAGAACTTTTAGTACTTGGTTTTGAGCGCCTGCAGCTGAGGCTCTCTCTTTTCGTGTTTTTTGCATATGTGTTTATATTACATTTAGTGGAGTTATTGACACACCTACACTGTGTAGGTGTGTTTCCCCTCCAATACAGCCTTAGAGGAATATATCTATATATAGTTTAAACATTAGATTAACGTATAGTCAACTTATATTTTTTATTATAAGTCTGGCAGACTACAAGCTATATACCTAGGTGTCATTCTTGACTTCTCCCTGTCTTGTTTCTAACTTTGCAATATTGCTAAAATAAAGTCCCTTGCTCGCGGAATACACCAGAATTCTTATTGACACACTTGAGTGACCCAATATGCAACTCACTACACTGGCTACCAATATCCTGCAGAGTTAAATGCAAGACACTTGTGCTCACCTACAAAAACAGAAACAAACGGCCAGAAATGGTACTGTAGAGTGTTGCTAGTTACGATGGATATGAAGAGGAAGATATTAGGACAGGATACCCACCCTCGCCTCGCTCCTAAAACGAAGGGCTGCGGAATAAAGTTGTGCACACGTCTGCAAATAGTAATGCATTCTACCATTTGCTGAACCAATATAACGATGCGCATCTCTGATAGGAAGCAGACCCGCAGAGCTGAGGTAGGGGTATATGATCACCGACCAGAGCCAAAGGACAGAGTCCTGGTTTGAGTAGTCGTCGTCGGGTGCAGGTGACAGAGATGCGAGGTCAGGGTCACAGTTTGGGGTCGGTAACTGGGAATCCACAGTAACAGGGCACAGAATATAATACCGTACTCGGGCCGGGGCTGGGAGTAACTGACTGCTATTTAAAGCCCTGGAACAGGTGCAGTCAATTACCAAGTCCAGGAAGGTTTGCCAGGAACCAAGATGGCCGCAACAGCAACTTTCAGGAAAACCCAGGACGTGGAAAGCACAGGCATAAAGTACCCCAGCACCACATGTGAAAAAAATAAAAAAATCTTTATATTGTAAATATTAACCCGTCTCTAAATAATAGAAACTGCAATCAGAAGCAGAATGCACCAGATAATATGTTTAACTAGTTCTATGACTTTGTGTATGCTGTGTTTGTGGGTAGGACATATTGCTAGATATACAATAATCAATATACTGTCAGCGTGGGTTATATATTATAAAGAATAAAGTTGCTGACCAGATAATACTGTGTAAGTCATGAAAAGAGTCCATATGTACAGAGACCCATGTTGTGTAGATCTGCTTGAACATACTGAGAGTAAGAATCACTAAGGCACTCAATGCTTTATAATTGGATTCTCTCCACATGTCAAACTACAGGTGTACAGAAGGACCAAAATAAACTTCAAGGGATTGCTGCAGAAAAGGTACCTTTCATATAAAAATAATCCAGCTCTAGAAGCACCAGGACAAAGACAAAGCTAAAATAGTGGAAGGGGAAGTTCTGGAAGAGGGCGAGGAAAGTAATATTAACAGCTTTTCAAGAGAGAAGAAAGAGGTCAGCCTTTGAATGTAATTATTGATCGGTGTTGGAAGAAAGAATAAACAAAGGGGTCAGCTATCTGCTACTGATCAATAGGATGAAATAAGCACAGTGGACATGTATTTTAAGGGAGAACCCGGGCAGTGTTCATAAAGACCCTAAAATCATAGAGAGAGCAGAAAGCAGGTAAAAACAGGGAACATTTGATACGCCTCAGTACATTTCTAGCTCCTCTCACTTTTCAATATAACCCTACTAAGGTTCTTATAGGCCCAATATATCTCAGTTATTACCAAATCCTAAAAGAAGCCATCTCCAAGTCTCTTAAAGCTGCAATCCAACCGCTTTTCTTATTTGTATTTTTTTTACATTTATTTTTTATACAGGTTTGAAGCAGAACCCTCTCCATTTCAGCTCCGGGGACCCAGAAAATGACCCCGAAACTGAAGGGGGGGAAAAGAAACGATGCCGGAGGTAACTGACGTTTTTTAGAAGGCGGGAAGGACCCCACGAGCAGAGGGAAGATGGCAGCTCTCAGTGAGGAGACCAATGGCCACAGACCCAAATGCAGAACAATCCCCTCCCCCTCCCCCCCCCCACTCCAAATGGAAAATGTAAAAGGACTTTTTGATAATATAAAGGCAGAATTTAGAGAGGAATTACAAACCGCTCTATAGGATATTGATAGGTATATCACCTCTCGGGGGGAACGCACAAATTGTATTGTATGTCTTTATTTATATAGCGCCATTAATGTACATAACGCTTCACAGTAGTAATACATGTGGTAATAAAATAAATAACAGATAATATAAATAAAAGATCATGGGAATAAGTGCTTTAGACATAAAAGTAACATTAAGGAAGAGGAGCCACTGCCCAGAGGAGCTTACAGTCTAATTGGTAGGTAGGGAGAACGTACAGAGACAGTAGGAGGGAGTTCTGGTAAGTGCGTCTGCAGGGGGCCAAGCTTTATGTATCATGTGTTCAGAATATCCACAGTGCTATTCATATGCTTCATACAAGTAATCTGGAACCTAAAACTGAAACAGTGAAAAAATACAGAGAACTAATAGCGGAATTACAGGAAACAAATGAAGATCTAGAAAACACATCACGTAGAAATCACGTCAGGATCAAAGATATACCTGAACAAGTAGACCAACTAGAGTTTTAGCAACACAGACTATCAAGCAGCTCATTCCCAACATTGATCCTGGCATGTACCATTTGGACACACACAGCCCATTGGGGCCGGCCCCCCAAAAAAGAGGAAAACTGTGGGATATAATCCTTTGCTTCCTCTATTTCAAAGTAAAAGACGATTTACTAAAAGCTGCAAGAAATGCAGGAGGAAAAGAGTTGGAAGGGACCAAGCTGAACACTTACCCGGATCTCGCACCTATCACACTGGCAAGGAGGAGGGAGATGAAACCTATAACAACGCGGTTGAGAGCAAAAGACATTAAGTACAGGTGGGCGTTTCCCTTCTGTCTGATGGTATGGCGGCCAATTGAGCAAGGCTAAAAACCTACAAGAATCTGAAATGCTGAAGGACCTAGTCCTGCCATCCCGGGTCTCTGGACAGGAACAAGCCGGCGGCCCTCCCCAACCCCCCAAGATGACCCTGGCAAGTTGGAAGGCCTTGACGAACCAGTCTAAGTAGAGTTAGAATAAACAGACAGCACAACAGATGGCTGACACCACTTGGTCAAATTTCATGGCACATGAACTGACCTAACAGGACGATTAGTTTTGACAAGAATAAGCCACATAAACATCAGGAGAACAACCCGGGGAACGAGGGCCAGATCAAAGAAGTCCAGAGAGCCACGGCGGGTGCAGATCCAGTGAGGCGACCTACACCCAGATACCGGTTTCCAGGTCCTCACATATTGCATGGACACTACTCATCTAAAAGTCTTTAATATCTTAATATGGCTTATTCTAGAATTACACCCAATGTAAAAAAGGGCTTAACAGCCCCCAGAAAAATAAAAATAGCCTTCTCAGACTACAAAAAGGAGACGTGGACATAGTAATGCTTCAGGAAACACACAGTGTAAAAAATAAATAAATGGGGTGGCAATATTGTTCTACCGCGACACCCCCTTCACACGGGAAGAGAAGAAATGCGATAGGAAAGGGAGATCTATAATACTAGTGGGAAGGACACAGGACCGCCAGGTCCCTCTGGTAAGCCTGTATGTTCCCAGCAGTCCAGACCGGACATTTTTCACGTCCTTTTTCGCAGTTCTAGAAAGAGCTGAAAGACACATTGATAATTGGAGGGGACGTCAATATAGCGCTGAACATTACATTAGAAAGATCACCAACAGAGGTAAACTTGCCAAGATCCCCACGTGAGAAAATAATGGCCACATACCTCAACTCCATCCTTAAGAGCCATTCTTTGCTAGATACCTGAGGAGCATGAAACAAATGCACAGAGACTACTCGTTTTACTTGAATCCACAAAACCTATTTACGAATTGACTATATATTTATAAATAGACCAGCATTCCCACTGTTACATTCAACAAAGATCCACCCTATTATTTGGTCCGATCATGATCCGCCGATAGAGATACACCTGAAAGGATGGCTTACATCTCCCAGGTTGTACTCGGGGAGGTTGAATAATGTGCTCCTGACAAACCCAGAGATAGTAACACAGATAGAACAGGAGTTAGATCTTTTCTTCTCTACAAATAATGCCGGAAGCGAAATTGGGGCAAGATGGGAAACATGTCAATCATTTATTCAGGGCACATTGATTAAAATAGCTGCACATAGAGGGAATAAAAAAACCAGACTTCACAGAATACAAAGGCTCACTGAGGAGCTAGAGGCACAGGAAAAATTAAATAATAAAAAATTAAAAAAAGACTCCTCCCCTGACCTAACCACAAAAATCCAAAGTATAAAAAACTAACGGAACCTCCTCCTCATTAAACAAGCTGAAAGGGCGCCAAGATGGTCCTCCCAAAAATGTTACCAAAAAATTCCTAATCCAATGTTAGCTAGAAGACTCAGAGCACAGTACACACAAAACCAAATTATATCCATAAACAAAAATCGGGAGTCAACACGCAGAAGCATAAAGAAATCATGAGCGAGTTCCAGGAATGCTGTAGCGGTCTATATGATAAAAAAGGTTAAACATAACAGAGACAGCAACACAATTAGTGGATTTCCTTAAGAGTTATAACCTACCTCAAATCACCACTCGAGAACAAGAATCCTTAATCAACCCATTACCTTTCCACAAAGTAGAACTAACAATCAAGTCCCTTAAGGGATCAAAGTCTCCGGGCCCAGGTGGCTTATCTGGAGCATATTATAAAAAGTTCAGTAAACAGCTGGCTTCCAAATTAACCAATCTCTTTAATAATTTCCTGAAAGATGGGGAAATCCTTAGAGAAATGTGAGTAGCCTCCATCTAACTGATACATAAGCCAGGTAGAGACCCACTCGATTGCAAAAATTATCGTCCAATTTCACTGATCAATGTGGACATAAAAATTCTCTAAAAACAGACAATATCAGGACGATTGTACGTAATATAGAGGCAGCTAAAACATCCAACACCCAGACAATGCTACTCTCCCTGTACATAGAAAAAGTGTGCAATAGGGTGGACTGGACTTTTTACCACACTAATGGCATTTGGACTCAGAGGAGACTATCAACTGGATTAGACTGCTATACAGATCCCCTAGGGCCTTTATTAAGAATGCTGGACAAATATCAGAGCAATTACCCATAAAACAAAATGTTACAAAAAAAAAATGGAACTAGGCAAGGCTGCCCGCTCTCCCCGCTGCTCTTCACTCACTATAGAACCAATTGCAGCTATGATCTGCAACATCCTGGATGTCACAGGGGTTAGGATAGGTAAAGCCGAGTACAAACTCCGTTTATTTGCGTACGATATAATGTTAACCCTCATGAGACCATTAATCGCTCTACCAAACAACCCTGGAACACTGAGGCTCTCTCAGGCTTCAAAGTAAATATCAGTAAATCAGAGGCTCTAAATATAAATTCACCTCCTGAAACACACATTAACAACCTCACATTTTTTACTTCAAACTTGGCAGTAAAGTAAAATTACATATCTAGGGGTTAAGATTACCAACTCCTTTACAACACTATATCAAGCATACATCTACCAGACCCAAAAAAAGAGCTGAGGGAGGGGTGGTTGTGCTCTGTCCCCAAAACTATTATCATGCTGCTCAGATAGCACAGCTTGCGGCCTGGCACTCCCCCATGCACCTCCATCCGGTGGGTGGAGATAAAAAATGACTATTCAAACCCATTGGAAACAACATCAATAATGTGGTTACAATGAAAATCTAGACTAACATTAAATCAGACCTTAACAACAATAGCTCACTCTCTGAAAATCCAGTAGGCCTAGATAGAGGCTTAACAGGCAGCTACTCTAGCATGCTACCAATATTAGGAAACACAGATTTAAGCAATTTAGGTGGTATACTAAAAACAAGTTTACCAGAGCTCAAGGCCCATTGATAGACTCTAGGATTAAATCATTTGCATGGCTGAAGCGTCTCATATACCAGACAGTGAGTCTAATGCACAAATTAGACATTTCCTCAATAGTCAGTATAGCATACGAACACCTCAGCAGAGTACACAATTCAAGAGATCATGCAGGTCAAACCCATTGGAAAAAGGCCTAATCGGGTCACTTGATCCTGCCCTACCCCCTTCCACAAGAGACATTGAACGACTCCACATAAGAAAATGGGGGGAGGACATAGGTGAACAATTAGAGCTGCAGGAGAGGTCAGATATTTCCAGAATATCCATCAACACACAGATGCAAGAAAATAGCTATACATTGCTTTATAGGTTGTATCTAAATACAATAAGCAGCACCCTCCCCACTGCTTCTGGGGTTATAACCAGACAGGCACCATGTAACACATTTGGTGGCAATGCCCAGCAATTCAAAAACTATGGGTCGATGTGGTTAACCTCATCAGTGCAACTTTAGGTTACTAGGTGCTTCACTCTCCGTAGGTAGCCTTCCTAAACTATCCTCATTGGAGAGAATATATGGAATGTATTAAGCTTGGGAAAAACTCACGGCATGGCTCAACGATACTACTGATTCATTTACGAGGATATGGGGACCATGGTTAGAGAAACATATTCACTCAACATTTGATAAGACAACCCTTCTCATACCACGAAGAATCAAATAAAGAGGCCAAAACCCAAACCAATTGAGCGGCGAGCTATTGATGGAGAATCCCTATTAACAAGATTGAAAGAGGATATGACTTAACCTAAACACCATCTCTGCACCCCAACACTCTTCCCATGTGTTTTGCAACCCTCTGACCGTACCCTCTTCTCTCCCCCCCTCACAGTTACTGTACAGTATGTTCAAACCCCCCACCCCTACCCCTCTACCCCTTCGGCGGCAATCATCTCTTGAAGCAGGGGTCCCCAGAGCTGAAATTGATGGGGTTCAGCTCCGGAGACCGACTGCTTCAATCTTATGTAAATCAAAAAAAACGCACTTCCATTGCTTCCTTAATATTCATGGTGCAGTTTGCAGTTGTTGAACAATAATAATAATAGCATGTTCTTGTATAGCGCTGCTAGTTTTACGTAACGCTTTACAGAGACATTTTGCAGGCACAGTCCTTGCCCTGTGGAGCTTACACTATGTTTTTGGTGCCTGAGGCACAGGGAGACAGAGTGACTTGCCCAAGGTCACAAGGAGAGGACACCAGGAATTGAACCAGCTTCCCCTGCTTCAAACTTAGTGCCAGTCAGTGTCTTTACTCACTGAGCCACTCCTCCTCCCAAGATGTTTTCTGCTGATTAGTTATTCCTGCATTCCTTCTAAAATAAACCAAGTAGAACTGGGAATGCAGTGTTAATATTTGTGCTTTAGGAGAAAACTCTGAACCACCTGTGTTGAAGCAGGGATATCCTTAAAACCTGACCTGTTGGTGGCCCTTGAGGCATGGAGTAGGCCGCTCCTGCTCTAGTGTGAGTAGCATAATAACGATTATTTATTTATTAATAAAATGTATTACCAGGAAGCAATACATTGAGAGTTACCTCTCATTTCCAAGTATGTCTTGGGCAGAGTTAATATGACAAATAATACATGGTTACAAATACATAGTTACATAAGTGAACAGGATATACATTATACACAAGACATTGCATGCACAGTTAGGCCTCGGGCATGGTCAGCGCTTACGCGCTGAGCCTGTTCTGAGGGGCGCTTGCACTTACCTGTGAGCCCCTACTGCCGAAATGAGAGCGGCTTTAGTAAGGGCTCGCCTACGCTTCCGCAAGAGCGCAGAAGCGTAGGTCTTAGGTAATTTTTAAAATCACGCGCTTGCCGGAGCACAGGGCCGGTCACGTGAGCGCCCAATGAGGGCGAACCAGCTCCGTGACGTCACTGGCCCGCCCCGCCCCTTGACGGTGCGCTGTCTAAGGCCAGGGAAAGAACCCGCTTTCCCTGAGCCTCAGCGCGCCTCAGCAAGCCCGCCAGAACCCTGGACGAGGCCTTAGAAATAATACAGCTCAGCCCCGTTGTAGCGCGATCCGCTACAACGCGAATCTGCTTATAACGCGGGCTGAGCGTGGCTCCCGATTTGCGGACTCGATTGGAAATAATCGAGCGCAGAATCAGGGTCGGGAATAAAGTCGATTATGTACCAAGGGCAGGGACTATGGAACTGGAACAGAGGGGTTCTTGTTTCTGGAGACAGTGTGGTCTGGACCATGGAGCTCCGTATATTTTGCATTACTGTTGCAAACAGTGAACACAATACAAACACTGAGAGCCGGTTGATGCAGATGGTAATCGAATTCATATTCAGTGTTGGGTTCTTCATGTGCACTAATGCTCTAAAAAATAATTTCATTCATAGCAGGGAAAAAGCTGCATTTTGATAAACGAATATTAGATGACATTTTTTATAAAGAGATGACAAGACTAGAAAAGGCTTCTCCATCACGTGCGTTGAAAGCCAATTTGTGGCTTCCAAGCTGTGCACGGACCAGCCCTACATGAATATTGATAGAAAACATACATACATTGCGCTTATATATATATATATATCTTTTTAAAATAGCCTTTTCTATTTATTGGTGCATTTGCACGAGTTGTTTTATCTGAGATGCCACTAAACATGATAGTTCATAGAAGCCTAAAAAGGTGCTGCTAAATTGAAGGTTGTGGTACCTGTTGGTAAACAATTAAATTCTTTGTAGATGTAGATCACTTATACTGCCTTTTGGAAACGTAATCTGTACCCAAGAAGAGATCTGTGAGGTTTTAAACGCTGGTACATAATATTTACAGTTCTGCAGAACTGCAATTTGGTCCATTAAAAGGTATTTCAGCTTGTAACTAACCTATACTTCCCCACGACTAATGCAGCCACTAGAACTCTGCTAAACAGAACCAACGCCTGGCTTAGTAAATGAAAGCGGACAGTACCATGTTATATAGAAAGAAGTGTTGACTATGAAAAATGTAATAATGATGTATCCTCTCTGTGTGACTATTTCTTCGTATTTATCCATAATTCTGACAATATTCTAATATCTTGCAAAGACACAAAATTAATTAAAGTCTATTCAAATTTAATCCGGATCGGATCCATCATCATGACAAAGGAAACTTGCAATCAACATGCCAAGTGCACAACTCTGAATCCCCTACTGAACTACATTACGTCAAGTGCAGCAGCAACATAGGAGTGACCATTTAATATTAGAAGAATGTATGCTATTTAATGGTGCCATTCACTACCCGCATTGACCTTTAGCACTTGTTCAGTGAATAGCTGCTAATGAGCCCTAATAGCTACTGGGTTTTAGCAAATAAAGACAATAAATGCAATCAGTGTGTCGTTATACATCTGATAATATCGTATCCTCTATTTCTCTTGGAAGAATCTACACCTTCCATGTCATAGCAGCACAAAATCTTAATAGCAATATTGGATGGCTGCAAGGGAGCATATTGGACCTTCTGTCTAGGATTCCTGGAGCACGATATGTACAGGGAAAAATAAAAAAATACAGAATTACTTTATGGATACTGTAACTATTCTTTAGGAGGTGAAAAACCCCTATGTTCAGGGCCGCTGGTACTGCAGCTTCAAATGACGACACCTTGATAATCAGCACAAGCCATGTGCAACAGAGAAGGAGCAGTTAGGTTTTATATCTCCAAGAATCTATATAGTATCTAGATATCTATATCTATCTATAAATGATATAATCATTAGGACAGGCAAGCAAAGCTGAGAAAACCAAATCAGTACTGTGTGCAAAGCAGCAGGGCAGTGCAGATAAGGAACAAGAAATGGAAATTTCAATAGACAGCAAGAACTGCAGAGGGCAGAAATCAAGAATGACACAGCAGGACACTGGGATGCTTTGCAGTAAATGGCAGGGGAAATGTATGCCGTTCCGAATACATTTTAAATGGGGACTGATTACATCTCGCAAAGGTTTTGCTACAAAAGCCAGGTGCTAGTCCCCAACGCACAGAAAACATGGTTGTTCCTGGTGAGCTGCAGAGAAACAGATACTATTAAACCCTCAGGTAAACTCAAGTTTGCAGGAATTGAAACTAAAACTTCTATGTTGCTGGACGGCTCAATCTGGGCAGGTTTATTGAGCCACCAACATACTGCAAATAGACAAAGTGAGCTGCTCCCAAATCTAATTTGTGTTACTTTGGCCATCTGGCAGCAAAGGGGTTAAAAGTAACCCGTTTCAGTGATTTGGGCTTATTACATTTGTATGCACTTTCTGTGCTTTCCTACAAACGTGCTAACTGGGGAATTTGGAAGCTTTATGTAAAAACAGTTTGTAGCCAACACAATATTAAAAAATAATTCTCCTACCTTAATGTTCGTGTTTAGACTAGATTCTGCGGTCCCACTAGGAGAGATGGAAAAATCACTGGCGCCACCTGAAATTCCCTAAAATGACTTGTCACAGAGCCCCCCCAACAACATCCACGCTGGGACTGCGTGAGTGTGTGCCTGGGTGTGAGTGTCTGTGTGGGTCTGTCACATGTGCCCACTGACACACACAGAGAGCCGCTGACACACACAGACCGATCCCCCCCCCCCCCCTCCGCCCAACGAAACGCTGGCTCCTCATTTTTGTCTACCCCTGCAATTAGGTTGAGCCGACCACAAATGTTTTAGCCCGATGGTTCAAATCATTTAAAAGCCTTGAAATGTTGAGATATGACATTAGTAAAAACTTCTGACAATGTACAGTATTGCTTGAAGTTGGTCATTTTTACCTCTGCTGTGGCTTTGAGCGAAGTTGTAGGCAGACAGATTTTGTTCATGCATCGAAACACGTTCGAGTAAGTCAAAAGGTACATAGAATGGCTGCAGAACAGCCTAGCTTTATCTTAATCAGGGGTGGTCAACTCCAGTGTCCATAAACCCCACCAACAGGTCAGGTTTTCAGGTTATCCCAGCTTTAGCACAGGTGGTTCAGCGGCTTAGTGAGCCTCCGATTGAGCCACCTGTGCTGAAGCAGGGATATCCTGAAAACCTGACCTGTTGGGGTGGCTTGAGGAGTGGAGTTGAGCACCCCCTGATCTGGATCATCCACTCGTGGCTTCTAATCATGTGAAACCTGCAGCTTAACACTACAGCAGTGGTGTGACTTCAAGAGAAATGCAGTGCACTGAAAGAACACCTGAATGTTAACACTGCTGCTTCTTTCTGACTGATTGAAGAGCTGATAAAATAGATATTACAACAAGACACATTTAAACCTAAAATGGCCAATACCAGGAATAAAACACTGACCCCCCCTATGTTCTCTGGGATAAGATACAGAACGGAGAAAAGAAAGACGTTGCAATTCTTAGGACTGATCCATTAGAAGCTAATGAAGCAGCTAGTGGAAATTCCTCAATGGCCACCAACATTTGAAATAAAGGTGTCGCATTGTCTGATAACTATTAGAGGCTTCCCTTTAATGCACAAGATAAAAGGCACAAAAGCAGAGAGGAAAAAAAGAAACTTTTAATCTCGGAATTTCATGTCAGTAACAAAAAACATCAATTCTGTCTCTCCAAAGACACGATGGGATGTCTTCCACAGGAAGAATGTTTTATTTTATAGATCTAATGTTCGTCTCCTGAATACATGTTTTGTAAATGGCAGAACCATGGGCAAGATTAAACGGCACTTAGAACTATCACTGCCATTAGCGCGGTTATCAAAGACTTGGGCCAAACTGAAGCATACGAGTCACAGGGAAGGATAATGAGAAATGCTTTGTAGATTTGTAGAACAAGTAAGAACGTCAGAAGATTGGCAATTCTCCTATCCATTCAGAAAATGGGCTAATTTCATAAAATATTTTACCAACTAAATCATGCAAGATCAAGTCATATATAACCACTAAATTATCTGCAATTCAACAGCTTAAAGAGGCAATACAAGCATGCCATTTTTTTTAACAACTTGTTTTTTTTTTTCATCAACATAGGATTGTAGCAGGGGATTTCCGGAGCTGAATCCCATTAATTTCAGTTCCGGGGACCCCTGCTTCAGGAGATACAGACATATGGGGTGCTGGTAGCCGCTCTGATCAGCTTACAGGGTTCACGTAACGGCGGAGTTTCAAAGCTGCCGCACCCTGCGGGCCAATAAGAAGCCGTGGCATCAATTGTGACTTCCTATTGGCCTGCGTGACACTTTAAACTTTGGAGCTTTAAACTTTGCCGTGATACGACACCCTATACGGAGGTATCTCAGAGAGCAGGGGGTCCCCGGAGTTGAAATCAATGGGATTTCATCTAGGGTTAGGAGATTTACCAAAACATCGTGATAACAGAATTTCCCAGTGTGCCAATATGGGAGATTACCTGTTATCACGATATTTCGGGATGCCGGTGCAGTGAGAGCAACTTTGAAGCTGTCGCTGTGCTGTCTCTGCCCCTCCCCCTCTCTCTCGAGTGAGAGTGGTGAGGGGTGGATGGATGAGGGCGATATGTGAGCAGTGTAGGTGAGAAAAGGTGACGCGCTTGACCTGGAAAGGGTTTGGGAATGAAAGTCTCTTTGTTCTAGTAAATCTAAAGAAAATGTATTTACTTTGAGAGCACATTTTTAATTTAGATTTTACTAGAACATTTTCAGGCTTATTTTAACGAATGTATCGCGATATAGCGTTATCATGATACATTTCTTAATATTGTTATCGCGGTGAGAATACGGATATCGCCCAACCCTAGGTCCGGCTCCGGACACCCCCTGCTTCAATCCTGCATAAAAAAAAAAATACGAAAAAAACCCCAAAACACGGCTTGGATTGCTTACGATCTTTTACGTTGGAATTCTGCGCCAAATCGTATGGGACTCACATTAAAAGCCAGCGTATGGCGTTACCATTAACTCTCTGCATGCCGAAGAGGCCACGGCACCAGAGTGCCACAGTTCCTTCGCCACTTTCGCAATCACATGGTCAATCCTCAGTGACCTCGGAGCCTACCAGATTGCGTTCCACGCTCCAGAGGAGCGCACAACGGCGTCGCCCGTAGAAAAACAAGCTTCAAAGTCGTGAAGTCCCGAGTGCCAGAGCTCATGCCGTGGTGGCTGCCTCATGGGAAACCAAGGGATTAAAACAACTTTTAGTATTCCGGAAACTAAGAATGAGCAACGGTCTCCTTACCTGTGTGACTGGAATGTAGAGAGGTTCCCCCACGTGCAGCAAAGTCAGGTTCCCAGACTGATGTAATCGCCCTTCAGGTTTAAGCAAAGGCGCCTCCTTGGTGTCCTGTTTCGGCAACGCTTCCCCTACACTCTCTTGTCCGCTCTCTTTGAGTTCGTCCGAGTCACTGTGACACTCAAAAAACTCTTCTTCGCTGTCGCTCCACGACTCCCAGGATTTGCCCACCTCGTATTTGCTCTTAGCACTGTCCCCAGTGCTCCCGGCATCCCCTGCTGTCCTACTTAATGAGGCATCGCTAGCGCAGGCTGCCACGTTCCCCTTTCGCCCCTCGTCTCTGGCCTTCTTTCTTTCAATGCAGCAGTTTAACATCTGGAAAAAAGAGTGAGGAACCAGAAGATACGATTGTGCTGATTAATACGTTTACCAACATCAATCTCTGCCCTGAATTACAACACACACACGCACGCACGCACGCACGCACACACGCACGCACACACGCACACACGCACACACACACACACACACACATGCTGCTATAGAGCAGGGGGCTCAACTCCAGTCCTTAACACCCCCCCTCCCCCCCAACAAGTCAGGTTTTAAGGCTATCCCAGCTTCAGCACAAGTGCCTCATCAGTCCCAGCATCAGCACAGGTGGCTCAATCAGAGGCTCAGCCTTCGACTGAGCCTCTGATTGAGCCACCTGTGCTGAAGCAGGGATATCCTTGAAACATGACCTGTTGGGGGGTGTTGAGGATTGGAGTTGAGTGCCCCTGTCGTAGAACATAGTTGATGCAACAGCAACATTTAATAAAAACAATTAAAAAAAACCTCAAATATAATAAAAACAAATGTACCTGCAGTTTTTGGTGAAGCAAGCAGCATTTCAGATCTGGTTGGCCACTGCTTAACCTAGAAGTGTTAGCAAGAAGGTTGACAATAAGGTTACTCAGAGACGATGGGGCTAATTCTGTGTGTGTGTGTGTGACACCTCTCTGTGTGTGTGTGACACCTCTCTGTGTGTGTGTGACACCTCTCTGTGTGTGTGTGACACCTCTCTGTGTGTGTGTGACACCTCTCTGTGTGTGTGTGTGTGTGTGTGTGTGTGTGTGACACGTGTGTGTGACACGTGTGTGTGTGTGACACGTGTGTGTGTGTGTGTGTGTGTGTGTGTGTGTGTGTGTGTGTGTGTGTGTGTGTGACAACTCTGTGTGTGTGTGACACGTGTGTGTGTGTGTGTGTGTGTGTGTGTGTGTGTGTGTGTGTGTGTGTGTGTGTGACACGTGTGTGTGTGACAACTCTGTGTGTGTGTGACACGTGTGTGTGTGTGTGTGTGTGTGTGTGTGTGTGTGTGTGTGTGTGTGTGTGTGTGTGTGTGTGTGTGTGTGTGTGTGTGACACCTTTGTGTGTGTGTGTGTGTGTGTGTGTGTGTGTGTGACAACTCTGTGTGTGTGTGTGTGTGACACCTCTGTGTGTGTGTGTGTGTGTGTGTGTGTGTGTGTGTGTGTGTGTGTGTGTGTGTGTAACACGTGTGTGTGTGTGTGTGACACGCGCGTGTGTGTGTGTGTGTGACACGCGTGTGTGTGTGTGTGTGTGTGTGACACGCGCGTGTGTGTGTGACACGCGCGTGTGTGTGTGACACGCGCGTGTGTGTGTGTGTGACACGCGCATGTGTGTGACACGTGTGTGTGTGTGACACGTGTGACACGTGTGTGTGTGTGTGTGTCACCTCTGTGTGTGTGTGTCTGTGTGTGACACGTGTGTGTGTGTGTGTGTGTGTGTGTGTGTGTGTGTGTGTGTGTGTGTGTGACATGCGTGAGTGTGTGTGACATGCGTGAGTGTGTGTGACATGCGTGTGTGTGTGTGTGACATGCGTGTGTGTGTGTGTGACATGCGTGTGTGTGTGACATGCGTGTGTGTGTGTGTGACATGCGTGTGTGTGTGTGTGACATGCGTGTGTGTGTGTGTGACATGCGTGTGTGTGACATGCGTGTGTGTGTGTGTGTGTGACACCTCTGTGTGTGTGTCTATGACACGTGTGTGTGTGTGTGTGTGTGTGTGTGTGTGTGTGTGTGACATGCGTGTGTGTGTGTGTGACATGCGTGTGTGTGTGTGTGTGTGTGACATGCGTGTGTGTGTGACACGTGTGTGTGTGTGTGTGTGTGTGTGTGTGTGTGTGTGTGACACGTGTGTGTGTGACACGTGTGTGTGACACGTGTGTGTGTGTGTGTGTGTGTGTGTGTGTGTGTGTGAGACACCTCTGCGTGTATGTGTGTGTGCGCGTGTGTGTGACACCTCTGTGTGTGCGTGTGTGTGACATCTCTCTCTGTGTGTGTGTGTGTGTGTGTGTGTGTGTGTGAGACACGTGTGTGTGTGTGTGTGTGTGTGTGTGTGTGTGTGTGACACCTCTCTGTGTGTGTGACACCTCTCTGTGTGTGTGTGACACCTCTCTGTGTGTGTGTGACACCTCTCTGTGTGTGTGTGACACCTCTCTGTGTGTGTGTGACACGTGTGTGTGTGTGTGTGTGTGTGTGTGTGTGTGACACCTGTGTGTGTGTGTGTGTGTGTGTGTGTGACACCTGTGTGTGTGTGTGTGTGTGTGTGTGACAACTCTGTGTGTGTGTGAGACGTGTGTGTGTGTGTGTGTGTGTGTGTGACACCTCTGTGTGTGTGTGTCTGTGTGTGACACGTGTGTGTGTGTGTGTGTGTGTGTGTGTGTGTGTGTGTGTGTGTGTGTGACATGCGTGAGTGTGTGTGACATGCGTGAGTGTGTGACATGCGTGTGTGTGTGTGTGACATGCGTGTGTGTGTGTGTGTGACATGCGTGTGTGTGTGTGTGACATGCGTGTGTGTGTGTGTGACATGCGTGTGTGTGTGTGACATGCGTGTGTGTGACATGCGTGTGTGTGTGTGACACCTCTGTGTGTGTGTCTGTGACACGTGTGTGTGTGTGTGTGTGTGTGTGTGTGTGTGTGTGTGTGTGACATGCGTGTGTGTGTGACATGCGTGTGTGTGTGTGTGTGTGACATGCGTGTGTGTGTGACACGTGTGTGTGTGTGTGTGTGTGTGTGACACGTGTGTGTGTGACACGTGTGTGTGACACGTGTGTGTGTGTGTGTGTGTGTGTGTGTGTGTGTGAGACACCTCTGCGTGTATGTGTGTGTGCGCGTGTGTGTGACACCTCTGTGTGTGCGTGTGTGTGACATCTCTCTGTGTGTGTGTGTGTGTGTGTGTGTGTGTGTGTGTGACACGTGTGTGTGTGTGTGTGTGTGTGTGTGACACCTCTCTGTGTGTGTGACACCTCTCTGTGTGTGTGTGACACCTCTCTGTGTGTGTGTGACACCTCTCTGTGTGTGTGTGTGACACCTCTCTGTGTGTGTGTGACACCTCTCTGTGTGTGTGTGACACGTGTGTGTGTGTGTGTGTGTGTGTGTGTGTGTGTGACACCTGTGTGTGTGTGTGTGTGTGTGTGACACGTGTGTGTGTGTGTGTGTGTGTGTGTGTGTGTGTGTGTGTGTGTGTGTGACAACTCTGTGTGTGTGTGACACGTGTGTGTGTGTGTGTGTGTGTGTGTGTGTGTGTGTGTGTGTGTGTGTGACACATGTGTGTGTGTGTGTGTGTGTGTGTGTGTGTGTGACACCTTTGTGTGTGTGTGTGTGTGTGTGTGTGTGTGATAACTCTGTGTGTGTGTGTGTGTGTGTGTGACACCTCTGTGTGTGTGTGTGTGTGTGTGTGTGTGTGTGTGTGTGTGTGTGTGTGTGTGTGTAAAACACGTGTGTGTGTGTGTGACACGCGCGTGTGTGTGTGTGTGTGTGACACGCGCATGTGTGTGACACGTGTGTGTGTGTGACACGTGTGACACCTCTGTGTGTGTGTGTGTGTGTGTGTGTGTGTGACACCTCTGTGTGTGTGTGTCTGTGTGTGACACGTGTGTGTGTGTGTGTGTGTGTGTGTGTGTGTGTGTGTGTGACATGCGTGAGTGTGTGTGACATGCGTGAGTGTGTGTGACATGCGTGTGTGTGTGACATGCGTGTGTGTGTGTGACATGCGTGTGTGTGTGTGACATGCGTGTGTGTGTGTGTGTGTGACATGCGTGTGTGTGTGTGTGTGTGACATGCGTGTGTGTGTGTGTGACATGCGTGTGTGTGACATGCGTGTGTGTGTGTGACACCTCTGTGTGTGTGTCTGTGACACGTGTGTGTGTGTGTGTATGACATGCGTGTGTGTGTGTGTGACATGCGTGTGTGTGTGTGTGTGACATGCG